>NC_057796.1:201486847-201628900 GCF_018294505.1 Triticum aestivum | reverse complement strand
GCCACAGACAGTGCCCCCCCCCGAAACTTAAAAAAAAGGAATTAAGAAAATAAATAAATAAAATAAAGTTATAAAAATAATAATAATAAAATTTAGTTAATTAATCTGTTTAATTAAATAATTAAAAAACTAATTATTCAATTAATAAAAACTAACTACTGTTTAGTTAACCTGAGACTATGACGAACGGGACCCACGCGTCTGTTGACCCAGTCAACAGATGGTTGACTGATGACATCATGTTGACCTCATGCTGACGTCATAATTAATTTTCTAACTGAATTTTAATTCTAGAAATAATTTAAATCTTTATAAATTAATATAAAATAATCCGTAGCTCGGATGAAAAAACTTTGTACATGAAAGTTGCTCAGAACGACGAGACGAATCCGGTTACGCAGCCCGCTCGTCCGCCACGCATCCCTAGCATAACGAACACGCAACTTTTCCCCTCCGATTCATCTGCCCGAAAACGCGAAACACCGGGGATATTTTCCCGGATGTTTCCCCCCTTCACCGGTATCACCTCATACCGTGTTAGAACACGTCTAGATCTGCCTGTTGTCCTGTTATGCACTTGCTTGCTATGTATTTACTATTTCTTCCCCCTCTTCTCTTCGGTAGACCCCGTGACGATGCTGATGCCCCTGTGGTCGACTACGTCACCGATGACCCCTCCTTCTTGTCTGAGCAACCAGGCAAGCCCCCCCCCCTTGATCACCAGATATCGCCTACTCTACTCTCTACTACTTGCATTAGAGTAGTGTAGCATGTTACTGCTTTCGATTAATCCTATTCTGTTGCATAGCCTGTCATTGTTGCTACAGTTGTTTCCCTTACCTGCTATCCTACTGCTTAGTATAGGATGCTAGTTTTCCATCAGTTGCCCTACATTCTTGTCCGTCTGCTGTGTTATACTATCGGGCCATGATCACCTGGGCGGTGATCACGGGTATATACTATATACATTATATACATGACACATGTGGTGACTAAAGTCGGGTCGGCTCGAGGAGTACCCGCAAGTGGTTCTGATGAGGGGGCTGAAAGGACAGGTGGTTCCACCCCGGTAGAGGTGGGCCTGGGTTCCTGACGGCCCCCGACTGTTACTTTGTGGCGGAGCGACAGGGCAGGTTGAGACCGCCTAGGTGAGAGGTGGGCCTGGCCCTGGTCGGCGTTCGCGGATACTTAACACGCTTAACGAGATCTTGGTATTTGATCTGAGTCTGACCATTTGGTCTATACGCACTAGCCATCTACGCGGGAGTAGTTATGGGTATCCCGGCGTCGTGGTATCAGCCAAAGCCTTCTTGACGTCAGCGACTGAGTGGCGCGCGCCGGATTGGACTGGAACGCCAGTAGGCTAGGTCAGCTTCCGGCCGCGTACGCAACGTGCAGGTGTGCATAGGGCGATGGGCCCAGACCCCTGTGCGCATAGGGTTAGACCGGCGTGCTGACCTCTCTGTTGTGCTTAGGTGGGGCTGCGACGCGTTGATCTTACGAGGCCGGGCATGACCCAGAAAAGTGTGTCCGGCCAAATGGGATCGAGCGTGTTGGGTTATGTGGTGCACCCCTGCAGGGAAGTTTATCTATTCGAATAGCCGTGTCCCTCGGTAAAAGGACGACCCGGAGTTGTACCTTGACCTTATGACAACTAGAACTGGATACTGAATAAAATACACCCTTCCAAGTGCCAGATACAACCCGGTGATCGCTCTCTAACAGGGCGACGAGGAGGGGATCGCCGGGTAGGATTATGCTATGCGAGGCTACTTGGAGGACTTCAATCTACTCTCTTCTACATGCTGCAAGATGGAGATGGCCAGAAGCGTAGTCTTCGACAGGACTAGCTATCCCCCTTTTATTCTGGCATTCTGCAGTTCAGTCCACTGATATGCCCCTTTACACATATACCCATGCATATGTAATGTAGCTCCTTGCTTGCGAGTACTTTGGATGAGTACTCACGGTTGCTTCTCTCCCTCTTTTCCCCCTTTCCTTCCTATCTGGTTGTCGCAACCAGATGTTGGAGTCCAGGAGCCAGACGCCACCGTCGACGACGACACCTACGACACTGGAGGTGCCTACTACTACGTGCAGGCCGCTGACGACGACCAGGAGTAGTTAGGAGGATCCCAGGCAGGAGGCCTGCGCCTCGTTCGATCTGTATCCCAGTTTGTGCTAGCCTTCTTAAGGCAAACTTGTTTAACTTATGTCTGTACTCAGATATTGTTGCTTCCGCTGACTCGTCTGTGATCGAGCACTTGTATTCGAGCCCTCGAGGCCCCTGGCTTGTATTATGATGCTTGTATGACTTATTTATGTTGTAGAGTTGTGTTGTGATATCTTCCCGTGAGTCCCTGATCTTGATCGTACACATTTGCGTGCATGATTAGTGTACGGTCAAATCGGGGGCGTCACAGGAGCGCTGCCTTGGCGCGGGCCAAGATGCGCCAGACGGGGGAGACGAGGCCGAACGGGACAGCCGGGGCGGCGGATCCGGACGGGACGAGAGCGACGGCGGCGGCCAGAATCGAGCAGAGGCGGCCGGAGACGAGGTAGGCTAGGAGGGGGGAGCACGGAGTTGCAGCGTGCGGGAGAGCGAGGGCAACCTAGCATCTGATACCATGTTGGATAATGAGCAACTAACTTTACTGAGGGCCAAAGGCCAATACATATACATGTGTGGTAAAGTGCCGGAAACCCTTATACAATGGGGATAAACCGAAAAGAGACTATACACATCTAACACATATCATCTCCAACAGCGCCCAGGTCAGTCAATGTTGCTGCTAACATGTGGAAATCTATCAATGCAGTTCGTGGTAGATGTCTATACATGCATCGAACAGTGTAGACTCAGTTGGATCAGAAAAAATCAAGGAAAAATAAGAACAGAACTTTATGATGGACTACAGGACGCACTCAGAAAAGGAGACACACTGACAGAGCAAGTAGGGAGGAGAATAGTACTCCCAGCAAGTTTCACAGGAAGTCCTCGAAACATAGAGCAGAACTACCAAGATGCGATGGCAATATGCCGTTGGGCTGGACATCCTGACTTGTTCGTAACATTCACATGCAACCCTAATTGGCCTGAGATTCAGTTGATGCTAAATGAAGCAGGGAACCAGAAACCAGCAGAACGACCTGATATTGCAGTTTGAGTGTTCATGATAAAACTAAAAGAGCTCATGTTTGATATTAAAAGTAAATAACAATTTGGAAAGACTAAAGCAAGTAAGTATTAGTAAATCATCACTTATCAGTAATACATGCTTGCACTTTTTTATGACTGGTAATTTACTAATATAATTTTTTTTAAATGCAGTCATCTTCACAATAGAATTCCAGAAGAGAAGACTCCCACATGCCCGTATACTAATATTCCTTGACGGAAAAGAGAAAGGGAACCGTCTCAAGCCCTCACAAACAGATGAAATTATATGCGCTGAAATCCCAGACAAGGACAAGGATCCAGAAACATTTGAAGCTGTCAAGAATTTTATGATGCACGGACCATGTGGAGAGGCAAATCCAAAGTCACCCTGCATGGAAAAACATATGTGCAGTAACTACTTTCCAAAAGAATTCTGTGACGAGACGATCGTTGATGAAGACAACTTCCCGAGGTACAGGAGACGAGATAATGGCCGCCAGATAGACAAGGGAGGAGTCAAGTTGAACAATGGATTTGTTGTACCATACAACAAAGATCTCCTGGTAAAATTCCAAGCACACATAAATGTGGAGTTGTGTAATCGATATATGTCAATCAAATACCTCTTTAAGGATATCCGTCAAGGAGATAACCAAGCAACAGCACTGGTTGAAGAAACAGACCAATCAAAACACAATGATGAGATTAAAATGTACCTTAGATGCAGATACATAACAGCAACTGAAGCATGCTGGCGAATATTCAAGTTTCCTCTACAGTACCAGCAACCATCTGTTCAGAGGCTAATGTTCCATGAGGAGAACAAGCAACAAGTCATTTTTCCTGACTCAACAAACCTAGAAGAAATAATACAGCGGCCAAGATCAAGTATCACTATGTTTACTGAGTGGATGGAGACAAATAAAAAACACAAAGATGCGAGAGAATTAACATATTTGGAGTTTCCTACAAGATGGACATGGGATAGGACAAAACAGAAGTGGACAAGGCGGAGAGCAGGAAGGAACATCGGCAGGATATATAATGCTCATCCTGCAAGCGGAGAAAGGTACTATCTCAGAGTTCTCCTCAACACTGCAAAGGGTTGCATGACATTTGAAGATATCAGGACTGTCAACGGACTCGTGCACTCATCATACAAATCAGCATGTCATGCGCTAGGATTTCTTGAGGATGACAAGGAGTGGACTGAGTGCATCAAGGAAGCATAAGAATGGGCATCTGGGGTGCAACTACGCCAATTGTTTGCAACTATTTTGTGCTATTGTGAGGTTACTGACTCAGGGATGTTATGGGAATCCAACTGGGAGACACTCTCTAAAGACATACAGCACACACCAAGCTGGATTACAAACTTTCCACACCCCTTCACTCCTTCACACAACAGAAAATGCACTTTAACAGAAATTGAGAAGCAAATGGGACAAGCTGGAAGATCACTAAAGGATTACCCTGGAATAGAGATACCGAACATGTCCGAGTTAAATGAAATAGAGAACAGGCTTATAAATGAAGAAATGAACTATGATAAAGACAAGTTGAAGGCTGAACACGTGCAAATAGTGGAAAATCTAAATTTAGATCAGAAGAAGGCCTTCGATGCAATAATAGAATCAGCAGATTAATCATTAGGGAAGATAATATTCGTGGATGGCTATGCCGGGACAGGTAAGACATACCTTTGGAAAGCTATCACTACAAGGCTAAGATCGGAGGGGAAAATTGTGCTCGCAGTTGCATCTTCTGGCATCGCAGTGCTTCTACTTCAAGGAGGTAGAACAGCGCACTCAGCATTCAATATTCCAATCAACCTGACAGGTCAATCTACATGCTACATCAAACAAGGTTCCGAGGTGGCTAATCTATTAGTGAAGACGTCACTAATACTATGGGACGAAGCTCCAATGGCAAACAAAAAATGCTTCGAAGCACTTGACAAGAGCCTAAGAGATGTGCTCAGGTTCACCAATGAGAATAGTTGCAACAAGCCCTTCGGCGGCATGACAGTTGTTCTAGGAGGGGACTTCCGACAAATCCTCCCTGTTGTGCCAAAGGGAAGAAGGGAGCACACTATAAGTGCGTCAATCAAATGCTCATACCTCTGGCAACATTTCAAGGTATTCAACCTTACTAAAAACATGCGGCTCAATTCTCTGTGCAATGATCAAGCAGAGAAGCAGAAGACTGCGGAATTTGCAGAATGGATACTACAGATCGGTAATGGAGACGCATGTTTATTAGACGAAAAGGAGTATGTAAGTATCCCCAGTGACCTGCTGCTACAAAACGGAGATGATCCGAAAACAAAAATCATCCAAAGTACCTATCCTGACCTCCAAGACAATTTCTGCACCCGGAAGTTCCTGGAAGAAAGGGCGATATTGCGTCCAATGAACAAGACTGTCGAAGAGATCAATGAGAATATTATGGGTCAAATCCAAGGTGACAGGGTGACATACCTGAGCTGTGACAGTGTGAGCAGATCGATGTCTTACAACAATGAAATGGAATTGTTGTATACTACAGAGTTTCTAAACAAGTTAAAGCACCCAGGAATTCCGGAATCACCTACTTGAGCTCAAAGTCGGTCTGCCGGTGATGCTTCTCCGCAACTGTAACATCCCAAATTTTCAATTTGGTATGTTATACATAGATCATCATTGCATATCATGTTTTATTGCATTTGAACAAATCCTCGATAAATCCTAAGCAACTCAAGGACCCTCGGAGAGAATTGGGGATTTTCTCGAATTTTCATATTTGATTTTCATCAAATAATAAGACGAGGATTTTGGTTTTTATAATTTTTCTCTCCGGAAAAATATTTCATTTAAAAAAAAATAAACGAGAGGAGAAAATATGACTTCTCCAAAACAATTGAAATACTGGAGGAAAAATGTTAAAATCATTATTTGGAATTTATTTGGATTTTATTTGCAATTTTTATTGCATTAAAAATATTGCATGTTTTCAAAATATTTATTTTGGTTTATAAAAATGTTCACCCTATTCTAGATTTTCTAACTAGACGGGAAAAATTTATTTCATATTTTTCTGAGTTTTATTTATTTTTCTACGTAATATTTTCCGCGGAATTTTTTTTTAAAAAAAAAAAACCGCCCGCGCGCCGACTGGGCCAAAGGCCCAGCCGACGGCCCGCCTCGCGCCTCTCCTCTTCCCGCACGGGAGCTCCGCCGCCGCCATGACCGAGTCCGGCCGCCGCACGCCTCCCCTCTCCCGACCCCTTCCCCAAGCCGCCGCACCCCCCTCCTTAAATACCCCCCTCTCCTTTTTCCTCTCACCGCCGCCGCCGGAGTAGCCCCCGCCGCCGCCCGCATCTCGCCTCGCCGCCGCCGCCGCGTTCGCCCGCCGGTGCCGCCGCCCCTCGCCGCCGCACCCCCCGAGCCCCGCACCCCGTCGTCGAGCCCGGAGCCCGCCGGAGCTCGCCCCCGAGGTACTGCCGCCGCCCGTTTCCGTCGTTGCCGGTTTTCGTTTTAAAAAAAAACCTTCGTTAAAAAAAAACCTAGATCGGTTTTTTTCGGTTTTATTATTTTACGAGCGTTTACCGAACCGTTCGTTTTAACGAACGCGTTCGTCGGTTTTTCTCTGTTAACGAACGTTCTTTATTTAACCGTTCGTCCGTTTTCTTTTTCGTCGGATTTTCTCGTTATTTTCTCAGATTCGATTTCTGATCGAATCTTCGATTCTGTTTAACTTCTCGCTCGTTTATCGGAATCAGGTGATTCAAGCGCCTAGAGTTTCGTCTCGAAATTCTCTTTCCGTTTAACCTACTCAAACAAGTTTTGCTACAGTAAAATTTGACCTAGATCCAGATTAGCAAACGAAGTTTCTTTCTTCCGTCGTTTGACTTTCGTTGCTTCTTTCGAGTTGATTCTTTTTGCAAACCGGAGTTCTTAAGCTGAACTTTCTGGTTGGATCTTTCATTCGAGTTTTACCTGTGCATTAGATGAGTACTGATTGTATGCTTGTTTGTTGCGATAGAGTACCTGGAGTGTGCCGCTTGTTACTTCGAATCGCTAGGTTTTGCGGATCATCAGCAAGGCAAGTAACACTTTGATCATACCCCGTTTTATTGCATTAGATCTATTCATCAAACAATTGCATGATTAGTATCTAATCAAATTGTGGGTATTGGGAAGTAGTTGAGATAGAACCTATCACCTGTTCTTTTATCAAACCCTTGGGAGTTACTTCTACGTTGCTTTTATTATTGCCATGCTATGCTCGTAGACGTGGATTGGGTTTGAGTGATATTCATGACAGATGTGAGATGCTTTTTAATGGTTCAAACTTAAGGTGGCAACTAAAACTCACATCTGGGTGGATTGAGGCACCTGGAGAACCCAGTGTTGTCTGATTTTATAAGGTCCGCCACCCAGGCTCAAAGGGATCATGAGATTATTCATGCTAGAAACTTCCGTGTGCAGCCGCAAGCTATTATGGGCTCTAGCATAGTTGAGTAGGTTACAGGATCTCTTGAAGAGGTGGACTAGCAGATGTAGGGGAAAGTAGGTGTACCGGTCCATCCAGAGTAAAGAGTGATTGTTTCTGAAAGACTGTGTCTCGGTCATCCGTTTCTCAAACATCATGCAGTGCGAGAATCAAGCGGAGGCGATCGAGTCTTGTGGGGAAAAGTGCACAAACCTCTGCAGAGTGTACAAACTAATCATGGTTAGCCGTGTCCCCGGTTATGGACAACTTGAGTATCTAGTACCTGGATTATCATTTGAATCTCATCACCGTGATACTTATAATTAATTTTGTTGGGTTAATGATGATACTTAATTGGGATTGAGTTGGAGGTACCTTCTCAATGTTTCAACCACCATGATAGTTAAATAAAATTTATTCCTTTGAAGTAGGATAAAATTGGCTTTTCGCAAAAACTGTAACCATAGAGCTTTCCACCAGCCATATATGCATGTAGTATAGCATTATTATTGTTCATTGCTCTCTATGTGTTACTTTGCCAACATATTCTATGTGCTGACCTGTTTTCGGGCTGCAACGTTTCATGTTGCAGACTTTTCAGACGACGAGTAAGGTGCCTTAGGTCGTGGTCTTATACTCAGTGATGCCGCTGGAGTTGATGGACTCACTTATCTTCCAAGTCTTCCGCTGTTATCGTTATTAGATGGCCTTCAGCCATGTTTATCATACTTAAACTCTTCGGAGTTATTCGATGTAATAAGTGTGTGATTGCTACTCTGTTATAAATCCTCCATTTGTACTGTGCGTGTCAGCATTACTGATCCAGAGATGACACTGGTGCACAGCAGCACAGACCATTTGAGGTCTGGTCGCTACAGCAACATCAACCAAAGCGCAGGGCTATGTAACGGTACTAGAATGACAATCACAAAACTTGGAAAAAGAGTCATCGAAGCGCAGATCATAACTGGAGCACACGCCGGTAGTAAGGTATGCATCCCTTGGATGACCACGGTGACATTCGAGCCTAAATGGCCATTTGTACTACAAAGAAAGCAATATCCTCTGTCCGTGTGCTTCGCAATGACAATCAACAAGAGCCAGGGACAATCTTTGAACAAGGTCGGCCTCTACTTGCCCAGGCAAGTTTTCACTCATGGGCAACTCTATGTGGCGGTCTCCAGAGTAACAAACAGGCATGGCCTGAAGATCCTTATCGCCGACGACGAAGAAGAACATGCAAGCAAAGGAATGGCGAAGAACATAGTGTACAAGGAGATCTTCTGAAATGCCTATCTGTAGCAGTGTAGTACTGTTGTATGTAGTAAATAAAGTTAGGTATCTTCTAAAATGCTTATCTGTAGCAGTGTACAAGGAAACCTTCTAAAATGCCTAGCATTGTAGTACTGTTCTATGTAGTAAATTATGTCAAGATTGGCCGTGATGCACTTCCGGCCATCAGTAAGCTAGTGTTCTACAGCACGGTTGCAGCGCAACTGATGCCAAGACTCTAAACCGCGGATATGTGCTTTGGTTAATCTCTTGTACGTACTACTGTACCATCTACTGTATTTGCTCAAATTTGTGTTTTCATCTCGTCACTGGGACTGGATTACGGGCCAACAATTCCAGGTTGTATCCGAACGCGTCGAACAGTACAAAATGGTGCGCTGAAGCAAAAAGGGGGAGGTGGTTCTAGTACCGGGCGGAGTTGACGGCGCAAGGAGGGCAGTGTGAGCGATAGCGCTGATGGCGGCGGGGAGTTCCGGTGGGCTGCGTCGACGCTGATATTGAGACGGCGGCGACGACCCCGGTGGGGGGTGGGGGTAGGAGGGGCAAAATTTGGGGAGGAGAAGGCGCAGTACTGTTGCCTGTTGGTAGGCGTGTTCAGACCGATTTTTTTATTAATAGTAATTAATAATCACGTAATTACGATACTGGGAAAAGATTGGTCTAAATTTGAGAAATAATAAGGACGTTGGGCATTACAGCGTCCAGACCTGGACTCTATTGCGCACAGCGTCCAGACCTGGACGCCACTATGAACAACGTCTCTGTAATTGGCCCGATCTGCTGCTGTTAAAAGGATTAAATCGAGTCGCTCTCTTCAAACAGACGGAATTTTGCCGGCTGTAAACCCTAGAACGCATGGAATCGCCGCTCGTGGACCTCGCCATGTGCTAACCAGCCTCCAGCATTCGACGCATCTGATCATTGTATCTCTGTTGTTCCCTGCTCACCATTAGGATCCTCGAATCTATCTCCTGGTTGGGACATGAGATTTGTGGTAAGGTTGTCTTGCATCTCTGTTAGTTCTTTGTCCAATTAATTCAGTGACTTGTAAGCAAACAGTGTTTAGATATTTGGTTTCTATATTTATATGGTGGTACAGTTGCAAATTGGTATGTTAAAGAAAAGTGATAGGTTGCAAAAATTCAAGTTTACATAGCAGATCAATGTAAGGTTGTCATATTTACACCTTGCATGTTCATGTGAGCAGGTGAAGATAAGAACATGTTAATCGTACTGGCATATGTGGATGGTGAAGTGCAACATCGATCCACAGTTGTGTATTATAGTGTTCCTCCCAGAGTCACTTTTCCGGCATCTGAGGAAACCACCTTTGAAGATGTCAAGAGTGAGATATGTCGAGGACTTGGAGTTAGCGATGATCAGTACAACCTGAATATGCAAGCTCGCTTGGATATTGGAGCTCCTGGACCACATTATTTTCAATTAGTTTCAATATATGAGGAAAGAGGATGGACCATGATTTTTGAGAAGACTAAGTCTCGGACAACATGGCAAGTGATAGAGCTATATGTTAACATTTCGCCAAATAGAGACATGTTGAACCAAGTCAATGCTGCAAGCCACGTCCCAAGAATTGAAAGTCAATGTGACGCCCGGATAATTAGGCTACAATAATTCCCTACTAATGGGGCCACATCACCACGATCACTGTTGTTAATCTCCCGATGATTCAATCCCGTTCAAATTCAAAATTCAAAATCAAGGAAAATGATAAAAGTTTTCAAACATTAAAACTAAACTGTTCAAAATGGAACAAATAAATCCTAAGTAATAATGGAGGAGAAACCACACTTTTATAAAAAGTGTAAATACTCTAGAATGAGCAAAACAACATCTAAAACCGATAATTAAATGCTTTTTATAATATATAAAATATTAAACTAATTTATTTGGGAGCCCAAGTTATTGTGACATTAGAATAAGTAGTAACACTATTTTAGAAACTAATTTAGTATTTTATAAAACTATAGTAAATAGAAAGTGAAATAAAACAGTAAAAAGGAAATAGATAAAAGAAAACCAAAGCAAAATAAATAAATAAAAAGAAAGCCCCCCCTATTGGGCCACGATCTAGCTGGCCTCTGGACCCACCAAGCCGGTCCAGTCGGCCCAGCAGCGCCCCCACTTGCGCCCTAACCCTAGCCCTCACCCCCGATGCCCTCGTTCCCTCCCGTGCGCCGCCACACACACGCGCGCGCGTGCGCGCATTACAGAACGCTATGCTCGATCCCCTTCTCTCCCTCCCTCGCTTCCCTTCGGCCTCTCCCACACCTGCACGCACATATCGCGCCAGGGAGAGGAGCTCCTCGCGCCATCCATTGCTCGGCGGAGGGCCATGGCGCCGCCGCCTCCCTTGCTTGGCCTCCTCCAGCAGCGTTGGAGCAACCCCCTCCCCATCGTCGTCCACGCCGGCACCCGAGCCTGGCGCCCCGTTGCCCTCCGACCGCGCCTCACCGCCAACCAGAGCTACCTCGCCGACTTTGATGACCTGACGCCGCTGAACCTCGCCGTCGCCCGAAGCCGCCTCGCCGGACCGCTTCCTCGCCGGATCTCCTCCCCACCGTCGCTCGTCCCCATCCTCCTCCTCGTCGGACGCTATCGAGCCACGCCACCCCCTTCCCTGCGCTCCATGTGAGCAACCACCACGATTCCCCTTCTTCCCCTGTTTTCCCTTCTCAGACGCCGTAGTGCCGTGCACGCCTTCCCCGTGCTCACGCCGACCGCGCCCGCCGCACGTGCGAGCTCTGCCCCGCCACGGCCGTCCTCATCGCCGTCGTTTACCTCACCACCGCGGCCACCGCACGCACGGCTCGCGTCCGAGCCCCGCGCCGTGCTCAGCACGCCCCCAATAGGCCAACGCCACGCGGCCCCGCTACCGCCTGCACACCGCCCGCCTCCAGACTCCTCTTCCCGCGCTCGCCTCACCTCTGCAGGCCCCGGCGCCGGACACCGCCCCTACGCAACTACCTCGCCGCCCCGCCGCACACGCCACGCGTCATCGTGGCCCTGCTGCGGCTCTACCCGTGCCGTCCCGCCTGGCCTCGTCGCGCCGCCCTGCTCCGGCAGCCACTGCGGCCGTGCCTCCTCCCCTGGTCGCCTCGGGCGTGCGGGCACCCCTTCGCCCGCACCGGCCACCCGCGCCCCCGCTTTGGCCCTCTGGGCCACTGACTGCTGGGGCCCAGCCCCTATTAAAAAAAAGAAGATAAAAAAACAATTAATTAATTAACTTAATTATTCCTATTTAGATAACTAATTAAACTTAATTAGCCTGCTAACTAATATAACTAACTGTTAATTAGTTAGTAGTCTATGACAACCGGGACCCACACGTCAGTTGACCAGTCAACTCCCCTGTTGACTGCTGATGTCATGCTGACGTCAGCGTGCACTATTCTGGATAATGTTGGATTTAAATAAATAATTAAAATCAAAAAATGAATAAATCTTTAAAAAATCATATAAAATAATCCGTAACTCGGATGAAAATACTTTGTACATGAAAGTTGCTCAGAACGACGAGACGAATCCGGATACGCAGCCTGTTCGCCCGCCACACATCTGTAGCATAGCAAACCGTTAACATTTCACCTCCGGTTCATCTGTCCGAAAACGCGAAACACCGGGGATACCTTCCCGGATGTTTCCCCTTTTGCCGGTATCACCTATCCCTACGTTAGGTCACCCCTAGCACAACGTATCGCTGCGTCTTGCTTTGTGTTATATTTGATTGCTCTGTTATTTATTGTGTTCCCCCTCCGTTACTTCTTTCCGGTAGACTCCGAGACCGCTGCCGATGTTCGTGTGTTCGACTACATCGAAGACGACCCCTCCTACTTGCCAGAACAACCAGGCAAGCCCCCCCCTTGATCACCAGATATCGCCTATTCTTCTCTATACTGCTTGCATTAGAGTAGTGTAGCATGTCACTGCTTTCCGTTAATCCTATCCTGATGCATAGCCTGTCCTTGCTACTACAGTTGTTACCTTTACCTGCAATCCTACTTGCTTAGTATAGGATGCTAGTTTTCCATCAGTGGCCCTACATTCTTGTCCGTCTGCTGTGCTATACTATCGGGCCGTGATCACTTGGGCGGTGATCACGGGTATATACTATATACTTTATATACATGACACATGTGGTGACTAAAGTCGGGTCGGCTCGTTGAGTACCCGCAAGTGATTCTGGTGAGGGGGCTGGAAGCACAGGTGGCTCCATCCCGGTAGAGGTGGGCCTGGGTTCCTGACGGCCCCCGACTGTTACTTTATGGCGGAGCGACCGGGCAGGTTGAGACCACCTAGGAGAGGGGTGGGCCTGGCCCTGGTTGGCGTTCGCGGATACTTAACACGCTTAACGAGATCTTGGTATTTGATCTGAGTCTGGCCATTTGGTCTATACGCACTAACCAGCTACGCGGGAACAGTTATGGGCACTCGACGTCGTGGTATCAGCCGAAGCTCTTCTTGACGTCAGCGACGGAGCGGCGCGCGCCGGATTGGACTGGAACGCCTGCTAGGCTAGGTCTGCTTTCGGCCGCCCTCGCAACGTGCAGGTGTGCAATGGGCGATGGGCCCAGACCCCTGCGCGCATAGGATTTAGACCGGCGTCCTGACCTCTCTGTTGAGCCTAGGTGGGGCTGCGACGTGTTGATCTTATGAGGCCGGGCATGACCCAGAAAAGTGTGTCCGGCCAAATGGGATCGAGCGTGTTGGGTTATGTGGTGCACCCCTGCAGGGAAGTTTATCTATTCGAATAGCCGTGTCCCTCGGTAAAAGGACGACCCAGAGTTGTACCTTGACCTTATGACAACTAGAACCAGATACTTAATAAAACACACCCTTCCAAGTGCCAGATACAACCCGGTGATCGCTCTCTAACAGGGCGACGAGGAGGGGATCGCCGGGTAGGATTATGCTATGCGATGCTACTTGGTGAACTTACCATCTACGCTACATGCTGCAAGATGGAGGTGGCCAGAAGCGTAGTCTTCGACAGGATTAGCTATCCCCCTCTTATTCTGGCATTCTGCAGTTCAGTCCACCGATATGGCCCTTTACACATATACCCATGCATATGTAGTGTAGATCCTTGCTTGCGAGTACTTTGGATGAGTACTCACGGTTGCTTTTTCCTTCTTTTCCCCCTTTCCATTCTACCTGGTTGTCGCAACCAGATGCTGGAGTCCAGGAGCTAGAGATCCCGAGGAAGATTCTACATGGAGTTCGGTTTCGAGGAGTAGTTAGGAGGTCCCAGGCAGGAGACCTTGCCTTTTCGATCGTTACTACTTTTGTGCTAGCCTTCTTAAGGCAAACTTGTTTAACTTATGTCTGTACTCAGATATTGTTGCTTCCGCTGACTCGTCTATGATCAAGCACTTGTATTCGAGCCCTCGAGGCCCCTGGCTTGTATTATGACGCTTGTATGACTTATTTATGTTGTAGAGTTGTGTTGTGATATCTTCCCATGAGTCCTCGATCTTGATCGTACACATTTGCGTGCATGATTAGTGTACGGTCGAATCGGGGGCGTCACAGTCAAGAAGGAACGTATGAAAGTGCAATGCATTGCTCATTAAATCAAACCTCGCTCGGTGATTTTCCAGAATGTAGCACAGGTGCTCCTCATCTCAACATGTCACATGCTCCACCTTCAAGTCATGTTAATGCAACGAATGATTTGCAAACAAGCATTGGTGATGACCCATATTATCAGCAGGATACAGACCATGAGGTGATTTGATAGGAGAGCTTGATGATGATGATGAGCATGATTCTGATGGCGCACCTAGCGAAAGTTCGGATGATGATTCAGAACTAAGGCACGTGCATATTGTCCATGCATTTCCGTTCATGCGGAGCTCCGGACAGAATGGTGTGAGAGCCTTTAGTGACATATCTGTACTAAGGGAGACAACAACGGATGAAAGTGAAAGTGCGTTATATCGACTAGAGGGGGGCGAATAGGCAATTTTTATGAATTCTTCACTGAGGAATTTGCGGGTGAGGAAATTCCTTAGCGAAGAACTACTTGCAGCGGAATAAGTACTCAAAAATAAACATAGCAGAACACAAGAATGGTCATCATGATGAAATGAAGACAAGCACAGAGTACAGAAAGCGTAAACACGGGATAACACAGGATGAAGACAAACAGACTGAAGAAATTGAACTGAGGAAATTGAGAAAGTCTTCAGTCAAAGTCTTCAAACACAGATATGAACAAGTGCACAACACAGTTATGAGAAAATGAAAGAGTTGAGGAAATAGAACCAGTAAGCTTGGTGAAGACAATGATTTGGTAGACCAGTTCCAACTGTTGTCTCAGTTGTACGTCTGGTTGGAGCGGCTAGGTATTTAAACCTGAGGACACACAGTTCCGGACACACAGTCCTCACAGTATTCTCCTTGAGCTAAGGTCACACTGACCTCGCCCAATCACTCGTGGTAAGTCTTTAGGTGACTTCCAAACCTTCACAGACTAGGTCACTCGGCGATCCACAATTCCTCTTGGATGCTCTAGACCATGACGCTTAACCGTCTGGAAGAAACACAGTCTTCAAAGGTAACAAGCGTCGGATCCACGCAGGATCAATCTCTTCAGTAATGCTCAATCACTTTAGGTTTGTAGGTTTTTGGGTTTGGGTTTTCCTCACTCGATGATTTTCGCTCAAAGTCCTCGGAGGATGGGATGCTCTCAAATGACAAGTGTCAGTTTCTCTCGGAGCAGCCAACCAGCTAGTGGTTGTAGGGGCGGCTATTTATAGCCTAGGGAGCAGCCCGACATGATAAGACATAAATGCCCTTCAATGATATGACCGTTAGGTGGATAAGATATTTTGGGACAGCTGGCGCGTACCACAGCAACGGTCGGAAATTTGAGGCTCAAATTCCTCAGGGCTATCATGTTCCTCGCTTGTGTAGGCAATCCGCACTGGCGAATTCCTAACTCGTCAGTCAGAACAAATTCCTCAGCGACCAGAAGAACTTCGTCTCTGTCACTGAAGAATATGACTGAACTGTATGAGATTTCCAATGGCTTCACTCGAAGGGATTGATAGGTGTAGGATTTTGAGTTGAGCATCACATGGAAACTTTTCCTTCGTGTTTCCTCGACCCCCTTTAACAGTACGGTGTTTTCAAAGTCTTCAGAAATCCAAAGTCTTTAGTCGAAGAACTTCATTTTTAGGGGTCGACTTTCTCTGTAAATATCAAACTCCTCATAGACTTATAGACCTATGTACACTCATAACCACATTAGTCCCTTAACCTA
Organism: Triticum aestivum; assembly: GCF_018294505.1. NCBI lineage: Eukaryota > Viridiplantae > Streptophyta > Magnoliopsida > Poales > Poaceae > Triticum > Triticum aestivum. The sequence continues at coordinate 201,612,686 of NC_057796.1, read as the reverse complement.
TAAGTCTTCAATACACCAAAATCACTAAGGGGCACTAGATGCACTTACAATCTCCCCTTTTTTGGTGATTGATGACAATATAGGTTAAGTTTTCAACGGGGATAAACATATGAAGTGTAAATACTGATATTGAGGAGTTTGATTGCAAGATATAGAAGAACTCCCCCTGAAGATGTGCATAGTGAGGAATTTGCTTTTGAAGCAATGCACACTTGAAGAGTAGAATCATGGAGATCTCGCCCTATATCTTGTAATTCATACACACATTTGACATATAATATGAAGAATTTGAAATGCATGCTGAAATATGGTGACTGATGTAATTCAGCATGCGTGCATTAACATTAATGAGGAATAAGCATGCAGAAAATCACAGCAAAAGTATCAGGGCACCATAGAGTTTAAGTTTACAACTCGATCCAGCAAAGTCATCAGAAGAACAAGAGTTGTAACTTAGCAAAAAAATGCCCATATAAGATAGACCCGCTTGAAGACTAACTCAAATTTCTCCCCCTTTGTCATTGAATGACCAAAAGGATCAAAACTGAGGAGTAACGCCCCTGAAGAATATCATGTTGATGGAGGAGTGCCAGCGTTGTTGGGGTCGTTTGTCGTAGTAGGGCCTGCTGCAGTGTCGTCCAAGTCCTCATGCTCGTCGGTGTCGCGCGATGAAGAATAGGAGCTGGCCACCAAGGAAGGAACCTTGACCTTCTTGTATTTCTTCGGTGGAGGAGCAGACCAGTCAAAATCTTCCTTGAGACCCATTTTCTTCAGATCTTCTTCGCTATAAATGTGAGACAGAACAGCCCAGGTACGGTTGAAGGTTTCATGGAGGTAGTAATGGTTTTTCTTCACTGCATTATGGGTAGCAGTCATGTTGTGAAGAATTGAACCAAACTGACGCTTGACCCATTTGTGATTTTGATCAACCTTCTGGTGAAGATTGAGGAGAAGCTCATGATTAGTCATCACCCTGGGAGCTGTGCCTTGAGGATTTGGCTTGGTTGCGTTGGCGGCAGAGTCATGAGTGGCAGAGTCGTCATTGGTGGAGTAGGATGCAGCCTTGCGAAATTGACCATCCAATGGATGAATGCCTTCATCAATAACAGCAGAAGCCTTGCCCTTGTCATCAGCTGAGGAAAATGTCCGTTTGAGGACTTCAATCGGCGGCAAGTAGTTGCAATGGTTCAGTGTATCAGCTTTGTAGTTGAGTGAAGACCTTGTTCTAATGAATCTCATAATCCACGGAGCATAAGGCTTCAACTCAAATGGTGACGACATTGGCCAGAGTCCTCATGAAGAAATCATGGAAATTGACGGGAACGCCATGCATGATATTGAAAAGCAGATTCTTCATGATGCCAACGACTTCTTCATTCGAGTCGTGACCCTTGATAGGACTCAATGTCTTCGTCAGAATGCGATAGACAGTCTGAGGCACATATAGTAATTCCTTCACGAGGAATTTTGTTCTTGGAGTCTGACGTGGCTCCAATGGCTTCATCAGCACTTGCATATAGTGGTCTGTAAGCTCTGGTTCTTGGTACATGCAACGAGCAGCTTCAAGGGGACGACTGAGAGGCAAAGCACGAAGCAATTCAGTAGCTGGTGCCTTGTAGTGAGTGTTTTCAGTCATCCAGTCCAGCACCCATGAATTCACATCTTCAGAGTCTCCGGTGATGTGCGGCGTTGCATAAAATTGAAGAATGAGTTCTTCATTCCAATCACAGATGTCAGTGCAGAAATTTAACAGTCCAGCGTCGTGAAGAACACTGAGGACTGGTGCGAAGCACGGCAGAGATTCCATATCCACGTGAGGAATGTGCTCATGATCGAAGACTTTGTCTTTGTTAAACAGCACTAAGGAATTAAAATTTGCCTGGCTGGCAGTCCAGAAATGCCTCTTCCTAATGCGAGCAGAGTCATAGGGGTTGTAATCAGTGAAGAATACATGCTCGCCGAAGAAAACATCAGTCTTGAATTTTTGCTTCCTTGAGAATGGATCCTTTGGCTTGGGTTGAGGAGTGTCAGTCAGTTGCATCACAACCTCAGGAATCGCAATCTCAGGTTCTTCAGGCTGAGGAATTTCTGGTTCCTCTTCAGTGGCAGTCTGCGTCTTCAAAGATTCAGCAGCAGCAGTTTCTTCAGCACTAGTGGCTGGAATTTCTTCATGTACAGACGGAGTGGGGTGAGTTTCTTCAGAGCCCAATTGAACAGTATGTGCTGGGACCGAGGGATTTGCTGCAATGGCGTGAATAGAGGAGAGTTGGGATGCTGACTATCCCAGAAATCATCATTCATCAATGGAGTAGTACTCCCAATGTCCACGTCAGAATTTTGATCATCCAATTCCTCAACGCCGGCCTCTTCAGCAGTAAACTGAGGCATGGGCGAGGAGACAACTAGAGTTGAAGGGATTGCGTCCGCTTCAATTTCTTTATCCATCTTCTCTAAGGAAGCAGCAGAGGGAATGTCTTCATCGGATCCTCTAGGGATCACATATTCTTCATCAAAAGGTACAAGTTCCTTTGATGGCATACTGGAAACAGGAACAACATCAATTGGATTTTCAAATGAGCTGGTCAAAGGCTTCATCTTCTTCGGAGCTGAAGAATCTGATGAAGTTGATGCCTTCCTTTTCTTCACAGCTGCACGCTTTGCAGCCTTGGTCTTCTTCACATCTGATGCAAATGGAAGGATCGGAGTTGGGGTAGGCGCAGGAGGAGCAGAGGAATTTGGTTGAGTTTCTTCAGGCACAACTGATGCAGTTGCCCTGACTTCTTCATTTTAATCAGGCACACTGTTGGGGATCGTTGCCGAAATTAAAAAAATTCTACGCATCACAAAGATCAATCTATGGAGAGACTAGCAACGAGAGAGAGGGGAGTGCATCTTCATACCCTTGAAGATTGCGATGCGGAAGCGTTACAAGAACGCGGATGAAGGAGTCGTACTCGCAGCGAGTCAGATCGCGGTTGATTCCGATCTAAGCGCCGAACAACGGCGCCTCCGCGTTCAACACACGTACAGCTCGGGGACGTCTCCTCCTTCTTGATCCAGCAAGGGGAGAGGAGAAGTTAAGGGATAGCTCCGGCAATACGACGGCGTGGTGGTGGAGCTTGCAGTTCTTCGGCAGGGCTTCGCCAAGCACTACTAATATGAAGGAGGTGTTGGGGAGGGAGAGGGCTGCGCCAGGGGAAGGGCTGCGGCTCCCATGCACCTCCCCACTATATATAGGGGTGGAGGGGGCTGGTTTCTTGCCCTCCAAGTCCATTGGGGCGTTGGCAAAGGTGGGGGAAAGAAATCCCATCATTTCCCTTCCCCACCGATTGTTATCCCCGTTTTTTAGGGATCTTGATCTTATCCCTTCGGGATATGATCTTATTCCTTCTAAGGGGGATCTTGGTGCGCCTTGACCAGGGGTGTGGGGCATTGCCCCCACTACCCACGTTCATGTGGGTCCCCTTATGCAGGTGGGCCCCACTCCGGAACCTTCTAGAACCTTCCCGGTACAATGCCGAAAAATCCCGAACATTTACCGGTGGCCAAACTAGGACTTCCCATATATAAATCTTTACCTCCAGACCATTCCGGAACTCCTCGTAACGTTCGGGATCTCATCTGGGACTCCGAACAACATTCGGTAACTGCACACTAATTCCCATAATAACTCTAGTGTCACCGAACCTTAAGTGTGGAATCATGCAGACATGACCGAGACAGCTCTCTGGCCAATAACCAACAGCGGGATCTGGATACCCATGTTGGCTCCCACATGTTCCACGATGATCTCATCAGATGAACCACGATGTCGGGGATTCAATCAATCCTGTATACAATTCCCTTTGTCAATTTGTACGTTACTTGCCCGAGATTCGATCGTCGGTATCCTAATACCTCGTTCAATCTCGTTACCGGCAAGTCACTTTACTCGTTTCGTAATGCATGATCCCGCGACTAACTACTTAGTCACATTGAGCTCATTATGATGATGCATTACCGAGTGGGCCCAGAGATACCTCCCCGTCATACAGAGTGACAAATCCTAGTCTCGATTCGTGCCAACCCAACAGACACTTTCAGAGATACCTGTAGTGTACCTTTATAGCCACCCAGTTACGTTGTGACGTTAGGCACACCCAAAGCATTCCTACGGTATCCGGGAGTTGCACAATCTCATGGTCTAAGGAAATGATACTTGACATTAGAAAAGCCTTAGCAGACGAACTGCACGATCTTGTGCTATGCTCAGGATTGGGTCTTGTCCATCACATCATTCTCCTAATGATGTGATCCCGTTATCAACGACATCCAATGTCCATGGTCAGGAAACCGTAACCATCTATTGATCAACGAGCTAGTCAACTATAGGCTCACTAGGGACATGTTGTGGTCTATGTATTCACACATGTATTATGATTTCCAGATAACACAATTATAGCATGAACAATAGACAATTATCATGAACAAGGAAATACAATAATAACCATTTTATTATTGCCTCTAGGGCATATTTCCAACAGTCTCCCACTTGCACTAGAGTCAATAATCTAGTTCACATCACTATGTGATTGTAATGAATCCAACACCCATGGGGTTTGATCATATCTCGCTTGTGAGAGAGGTTATTAGTCAACGGGTCTGAACCTTTCAGATCCGTGTGTGCTTTACAAATCTCTATGTCATCTTGTAGATACAGCTACCATGCGCTACTTGGAGCTATTCCAAATAACTGCTCTACTATACGAATCCGGTTTACTACTCAGAGTCATCCGGATTAGTGTCAAAGTTTGCATCGATGCAATCCTTTACGACGAACTCTTTTACCACCTCCATAATCGAGAAAATTCCTTAGTCCACTAGTTACTAAGGATAAGTTTGACCGCTGTCATGTGATCCATTCCTGGATCACTCTTGTACCCCTTGATTGACTCATGGCAAGGCACACTTCAGGTGCGGTACACGGCATAGCATATTGTAGAGCCTACGTCTAAAGTATAGGGGATGACCTTCGTCCTTTCTCTCTCTTCTGCCGTGGTCAGATCTTGAGTCTCACTCAATGCTCACACCTTATAACACAGCCAGGAACTCCTTCTTTGCTGATCTATTTGAACTCCTTCAAAATCTTGTCACGGTATGTATTCATTTGAAAGTACTATTAAGCATTTTTGATCTATCCTTATAGATCTTGATGCTCAATGTTCAAGTAGCTTAATCCAGGTTTTCCATTGAAAAACACTTTTCAAATAACCCTATATGCTTTCCAGAAATTCTACATCATTTCTGATCAACAATATGTCAACAACATATACTCATCAGAAATTCTATAGTGCTCCCACTCACTTTATAAATACAAGTTTCTCATAAACTTTGTACAAACCCAAAAACTTTGATCATCTCATCAAAGCGTATATTCCAACTCCGAGATGCTTACCCCAGTCCTTAGAAGGATTGCTGGAGCTTTGCATACTTGTTAGCATCTTTTAGGATTGACAAAAACCTTCTGGTTGTATCACATACAACCTTTCCTCAAGAAAATTGTCGAGGAAACAACGTTTTGACATCCTATCTGCAAGATTTCATAAATAATGCAGTAACTGCTAATACAATTCCAACAGACTCTTAGCATCGCTACCAGTGAGAAAGTCTCACCGTAGTCAACTCCTTGAACTTGTCGGAAAACATCTTAACGACAAGTCGAGCTTTCTTAATGGTGATACTTACCATCATTGTCCGTCTTCCTTTTAAAATCCATTTGTACCCAATAGCCTTACGACCATCAAGTAGTTCTTCCAAAGTCTATACTTTGTTTTCACACATGGATCCTCTCGGATTTTATGGCCTCGAGCCATTTGTCGGAATCCGGGCCCACCATTGCTTCTCCATAGCTCGTAGGTTCATTGTTGTCTAGCAACATGACCTCCAAGACAGGATTACGTACCACTCTGAAATAGTACGCATCCTTGTTGACCTACAAGGTTTGGTAGTGACTTGATCCGAAGTTTCATGATCACTATCATCAGCCTCCACTTCAATTGGTGTAGGCGCTACAGGAACAACTTCCTGTGCCCTGCTACACACTGGTTGAAGTGACGGTTCAATAACCTCATCAAGTCTCCGCCATCCTCCCACCCAATTCTTTCGAGAGAAACTTTTCCTCGAGAAAGGACCTGTTTCTAGAAACAATCACTTTTGCTTCCGGATCCGAAATAGGAGGTATACCCAACTGTTTTGGGTGTCCTATGAAGATGCATTTATCCGCTTTGGGTTCGAGCTTATCAGGCTAAACCCTTTTCACATAAGCATCACAGCCCCAAACTTTAAAAAAATGACAGCTTAGGTTTCTCTAAACCATAGTTCATACGGTGTCATCTCAACGGAATTACGTGGTGCCCTATTTAAAGTGAATGTGGTTGTCTCTAATGCCTAACCCATAAACGATAGTGGTAATTCGATAAGAGACATCATGGCTTGCACCACATCCAATAGGATGCAGCTATGATGTTCGGACACACCATCACACTATGGTGTTCCAGGCGGCATTAGTTGTGAAACAATTTCCATAATGTCTTAATTGTGTACCAAACACGTAACTCAGATATTCATCTCTATGATCATATCATAGACATTTTATCTTCTTTTCACGACGATCTTCAACTTCACTATGAAATTACTTGAACCTTTCAATAATTCAGACTGGTGTTTCATCAAGTAAATATACTTAGATTCTACTCAAATCATCTGTGACGTAAGAGCATAACGATATTCACTGCGTGCCTCAGCACTCATTGGATTGCACACATCAAATCTATTACTTCCAGCAAGTTGCTCTCTTGTTTCATCTCACTGAAAACGAGGCCTTTCAGTCATCGTGCCCATGTGGTATGATTTGCATGTCTCAAGTGATTCAAAATCAAGTGAGTCCAAACGATCCATCTGCATGGAGTTTCTTCATGCGTATAAACCAATGGTTCGCATGTATCAAACTTTTCAAAAAATGAGTGAGTCCAAAGATCCATCAACATGGAGCTTCTTCATGCATTTTATACCAATATGACTCAAATGGCAGTGCCACAAGTATGTGGTACCATCATTACTATCTTATATCTTTTGGCATGAACATGTGTATCACTACGATCGAGATTCAATAAACCATTCATTTTAGGTGCAAGACCATTGAAGGTATTATTCAAATAAACAGAGTAACCATTATTCTCCTTAAATGAATAACCGTATTGCGATAAACATAATCCAATCATGTCTATGCTCAACGCAAACACCAAATAACAATTATTTAGGTTTAACACCAATCTCGATGGTAGAGGGAGCATGCGATGCTTGATCACATCAACCTTGGAAACACTTCCAACACATACACCTCGCCCTTAGCTAGTCTCCGTTTATTCCGTAGCTTTTGTTTCAAGTTACCAATATTAACAACTGAACTGGTATCTAATACCCATGTGCTACTAGGAGTACTAGTAAGGTACACATCAATAACATATATATCAAATATACTTTTGTTGAAGTTGTCAGCCTTATCTACCAAGTATTTGAGGCAGTTCCACTACCAGTGACCGTTCCTCTAATAGAAGCACTTCGTCTCGGGTTTGGGTTCTTGGGTTTCTTCACTGGAGCGGCAACTGGCTTGCCATTCTTGAAGTTTCCCTTCTTGCCCTTGCCCTTCTCAAAACTAGTGGTCTTGTTAACCATCAACACTTGATGCTCGTTCTTGATTTCTACCTTCACGGCCTTAAGCACGATGAACAGCTCCGGGATCAACTTCCCTTGCATGTTATAGTTCATCACGAAGCTCTAGAAGCTTGGTGATAGTGACTGGAGAACTCTGTCAATCACTCTCTTATCTGGAAGATTAAATCCCACTTGATTCAAGTGATTGAAGCACCTAGACATTCTGAGCACATGCTCACTGGCTGAGCTATTCTCCTCCATCTTGTAGGTAAAGATCTTGTCAGAGGTCTTAAACCTCTCAACACGGGCATGAGCCTGAAATACCAATTTCAGCTCTTGGAACATCTCATATGTTCCATGGCGTTCAAAACACTTTTGGAGCCCTGATTCTAAGCCATAAAGCATGGTGCACTAAACTATCAGGTAGTCATCAGAACGTGTCTGCCAGATGTTCACAACATCCACAAACGACGCCAGAGGGGTTGGCACACCGAGCGGTGCATCAAGGACAGAAGCCTTCTGTGTAGCAGTGAGGACAATCCTCAGACTACGGCCCTAGTCCGCACAATTGCTTACAATATCTTTCAACTTAGTCTTTCTCTAGGAATGTATTAAAACAGGGAGCTAAAGCCCGAGCTAATAATCTACAACATAATTTGCAAAGACAATTTAGACTATGTTCATGATAATTAAGTTCATCTAATCAAATTATTTAATGAACTCCCACTCAGATAGACATCCCTATAGTCATCTAAGTGCTACATGATCCGAATCGACTAGGCCGTGTCTGATCATCACGTGAGACGGACTAGTCATCAACAATGAACATCTCCATGTTGATCGCATCTACTATATGACTCATGTTCGACCTTTCGGTCTCTTGTGTTCCGAGGCCATGTCTGTACATGCTAGGCTCGTCAAGTCAACCTAAGTGTTTTGCATGTCTAAATCTGGCTTACACCCGTTGTATGTGAACGTTAGAATCTATCGCACCCAATCATCACGTGGTGCTTCGAAACAAAGAACCTTCGCAACGGTGCATAGTTAGGGGGAACACATTTCTTGAAATTTTAGTGACTGTTCATCTTATTTATGCTACCGTCGTTCTAAGCAAATAAGATGTAAACATGACAAACATCACATGCAAATCATAAAGTGACATGATATGGCCAATATCATCTTGCGCCTTTGATCTCCATCTTCGAGGCGCGGCATGATCACCTTCGTCACCGGCATGACACCATGATCTCCATCATCGTGTCTTCATGAAGTTGTCTCGCCAACTATTACTTCTACTACTATGGCTAACGGTTAGCAATAAAGTAAACTAATTACATGGCGTTTTCATTGACACGCAGGTCATACAATAAATTAAGACAACTCCTATGGCTCCTGCCGGTTGTCATACTCATCGACATGCAAGTCGTGATTCCTATTACAAGAACATGATCAATCTCATACATCACATATATCATTCATCACATCCTTTTGGCCATATCACATCACGTAGCATACCCTGCAAAAACAAGTTAGACGTCCTCTAATTGTTGTTGCATGTTTTACGTGGCTGCTATGGGTTACTAGCAAGAACGTTTCTTACCTACGCAAAACCACAACGGTGATATGCCAATTGCTATTTACCCTTCATAAGGACCCTTTTCATCGAATCCGATCCGACTAAAGTGGCAGAGACAGACACCCGCTAGCCACCTTATGCATCAAGTGCATGTCAGTCGGTGGAACCTGTCTCACATAAGCGCACGTGTAAGGTCGGTCCGGGCCGCTTCATCCCATAATGCCGCCGAATCAAGATAAGACTAGTAACGCAAGAAAATTGAACAAATCATCGCCCACAACTACTTGTGTTCTACTCGTGCATAGAATCTACACATAGACCAAGCTCTGATACCACTGTTGGGGATCGTTGCAGAAATTAAAAAATTTCTACGCATCACCAAGATCAATCTATGGAGAGACTAGCAACGAGAGAGAGGGGAGTGCATCTTCATACCCTTGAAGATTGCGATGCGGAAGCGTTACAATAACGCGGATGAAGGAGTCGTACTCGCAGCGATTCAGATCGCGGTTGATTCCGATCTAAGCGATGAACAACGGTGCCTCCGCGTTCAACACACGTACAGCCCGGGGACGTCTCCTCCTTCTTGATCCAGCAAGGGGAGAGGAGAAGTTGAGGGATAGCTCTGGCAGTACGACGACGTGGTGGTGGAGCTTGCAGTTCTCTAGCACGGCTTTGCCAAGCACTACTAATACGGAGGAGGTGTTGGGGAGGGAGAGGGCTGCGCCAGGGGAAGGGCTGCGGCTCCCATGCGCCTCCCCACTATATATAGGGGTGGAGGGGGCCGGTTTCTTGCCCTCCAAGTCCATTGGGGCGTTGGCAAAGGTGGGGAAAAGAAATCCCATCATTTCCCTTCCCCACCAATTGTTATCCCCCTTTTTTAGGGATCTTGATCTTATCCCTTCGGGATATGATCTTATTCCTTCTAAGGGGGATCTTGGTGCGCCTTGACCAGGGGTGTGGGGCATTGCCCCCACTACCCACGTTCATGTGGGTCCCCTCATGCAGGTGGGCCCCACTCCAGAACCTTCTAGAACCTTCCCGGTACAATACCGAAAAATCTCGAACATTTTCCGGTGGCCAAAATAGGACTTCCCATATATAAATCTTTACCTCCGGACCATTCCGTAACTCCTCGTAACATCCGGGATCTCATCCGGGACTCCGAACAACATTCGGTAACTGCACACTAATTCCCATAACAACTCTAGCGTCACCGAACCTTAAGTGTGTAGACCCTACGGGTTCGGGAATCATGCAAACATGACCGAGACAGCTCTCTGGCCAATAACCAACAGCGGGATCTGGATACCCATGTGGGTCCCACATGTTCCACGATGATCTCATCGGATGAACCACGATGTCGGGGATTCAATCAATCCTGTATACAATTCCCTTTGTCAATCGGTACGTTACTTGCCCGAGATTCGATCGTCGGTATCCCAATACCTCATTCAATCTCATTACCGGCAAGTCACTTTACTCGTTTCGTAATGCATGATCCCGCGACTAACTACTTAGTCACATTGAGCTCATTATGATGATGCATTACCGAGTGGGCCAAGAGATACCTCTCCGTCATACAGAGTGACAAATCCCAGTCTCGATTCGTGCCAACCCAACAGACACTTTCAGAGATACCTGTAGTGTACCTTTATAGCCACCCAGCTATGTTGTGACGTTTGGCACACCCAAAGCATTCCTACGGTATCGGGGAGTTGCACAATCTCATGGTCTAAGTAAATGATACTTGACATTAGAAAAGCCTTAGCAGACGAACTGCACGATCTTGTGCTATGCTCAGGATTGGGTCTTGTCCATCACATCATTCTCCTAATGATGTGATCCCATTATCAACGACATCCAATGTCCATGGTCAGGAAACCGTAACCATCTATTGATCAACGAGCTAGTCAACTAGAGGCTCACTAGGGACATGTTGTGGTCTATGTATTCACACATGTATTATGATTTCCGGATAACACAATTATAGCATGAACAATAGACAATTATCATGAACAAGGAAATACAATAATAACCATTTTATTATTGCCTCTAGGGCATATTTCCAACACGCACCACTAGTGGATGCCCTGGCAATTTCTTCAGCGGCTGGAATGCAGTCATCAGCCCTGGAACTCACATTTTCTTCAGCAGCCTGATTTTCATCAGCGGTGCTGGCGTGCTCTTCTGTTGGTTGAGCAGATGCTTCAGCTTGAGGAATTTCTGGTTGCGATGGAGCTGCAACCTTTGAAGTGAATTTCTCAGTCAGTTTTACAAACCTGACCTTGGCTCCTTGCCAATCAGTATAGTAAGCATTGAAGTCATCGCTGAGGCCTTTGATTTCAGCCTGGATCTTCACTAGTTCTTCAGTTGTCATAGAGACAACGTTTTTCTTCAGGAAGCGCTCCTTCCTGTACTGAGCTTTCTTCAGTTGCCTGGCCTTCTCAAATTTCCATTTCTCTTCTTCAATGAAGGCAGTCAAAACATGACTTTGACTAGGTGTGAGGTTCATCTCAGGCAAAGGTGTGTTGGGATCCTTGTGCCAGAGATCGATGAAGTCTAGGATCAGCTTCGGATCCAAAAGCAGTGGAACATTGCTTCCTTTGGCTCTAGCGGCCTTGACTTGTCTGTCTCTGATGATTTCGGCTAGTTCTTCATCATCAGCCTCATCATCATCAGAGGGCACTTGGAAAGCAACCTGCTTCTTGTGAGGACTTGGTCGAGGACCTCGTCCAGCAGCAGACTTTTTCTTTAGTAGAGATGGGCGAGCTGAGGAACTTGGAGCAGCTGAGGAACTTGCAGAGGCTCCTGAGGCAATAGATATGCCTGCAGTCCTTTGGCACGTGGCGAGATGCACAGGTGCTGAGGATTTGGTCGGAACAGCCGAAGACTTTGGCAGACGGGGCTGAGGACTTTGGAGGAGCAGGAGCAGTTTGAGGTGTTGTCCGTGAGGGCTTTGAGGAATCTGGCCGTGAGGGCATTGCTGAGGAACTTGGCCTTGAGGGCGTTGAAGGTGAAGCACTTGGCTTATGCGCAGGCTTCTTTGCCATGGCCATCTTTGGCTTGCTAGCAGAGGCCTCAGCAGAGGCAGCAGCAGCAGAGTCCTCGTTGAATTTCCTCACTGCTTCTTTGGCTTGTCTAGCCAACTTGGCCTGGCGCTTGGCTCATTCATCAGGATAATCCTCACCGCGCTTGAGGCTAGTGGAATCTGCTTCTTGGCCAGGTGCCAATGGAGGTCTTGTGCATGGAGAATTGAGTGCGAATTTCTTCATGTATTTGGGAGTAACATACCTGTACTCCCTCCACTCTCTTGCCCATCTCCTCTCTATCCTTTGGATGCGCACCTTGCGCTGATTTTTGTCCTCCTTTCAGAACTTAGCCTCATCAGGAGTGCAGTAATCCTTATGTATGTCATCAGGGATTTCAAATGCAGTACTGATTTCAGGACTCTTTCCTCCTTTCTGTGGCTTCTTTCCATCAGCCATTTTCTTCAGATGAGGAATTTGAACAATGGAATTCTCTGAAGATGTATGCAACTTTTCTTCGAGGAACGCTGCAAATGAGTTAAGTTGATGAGAACCTAGTGATTCAGCAGTGGACATGAGTACCTGTGAACAGATTATAGTTGCGAGGAATTTGGAGAGGTCATATGCGTTCTCAGAGGTTTTTCAAAAAGAACAAGTTTGAAGAATTTGACCAGATGAGTCTTGAAGAATTTCACTAGGCGTTCTTTGTCTTAGGTTCCAGAGTTGTACAGATCAGAAATCCACACAATTGAGGAATCTTGAAGAAAAATAGCTTAGAGAAACGAATCAGGAACAGATGACATGTGAGGTGTTTAGTGTGTGAAGATTTGAAGAAAAACACCTTTGAAGATTTTGTAGAGAACATTTGAATCAAAGAGGGCAGTAAAAGTAAGTTTTAATTACCCTGGACGAAGAACAGGACGAACTGGGAAGTGGAGATGTGAAGTTCGTCAGTGCAGATCTTCCACGCCCTAACTTGGCTGAGGAAGACAGCTACGGCGGCGGCGGAGTGAAGAAATCCGCGGCCGGCGCGAGTACGACGGCGACGAGGTCGAGGCAGTGAAGCTCTTCCTCACCGGCGACAATGATGTAGCGGCGGCGCTAGGGTTTGAGAAGCTCGAGCTGGAGTGAGGTCGAGCGGAGTAAAGGAGAAGTGAGGAAGGGGAGGGGTATATATAGCCGCGGTGAAAAACTGTTCGCCCGAAGAAATTGGACGAACGTGCCCCTGACCCTTCTCATTCGCTTGACATGTGTCACCCACGTACTGAGAAGTGGAGATCGTGTGAGATCGTGGGTGAATAGATAAGTATTTTCGTGGGATACGGAACGGTTTGAGTGGCAAAGCCGAAAATTTTGGATAGGAGAAGTTTTAAAGTTCCGTTCGCAAATTCTTCAGCTGACATGGACACAGTGAAGATTTTGAACGAGTTTCAAATAGAACGCACATGAAGAATTTGTGAATAGATTGGGTTGAGTATAGCATAGAAGGGGAAGGGTCCGATCACATTCACTTAGCAGAAAAACCAACTTGATTTGCCATAAGTGAATGCTGTAGAGGACATAAACTCATATATATATATATATATATATATATATATATATATATATATATATATATATATATATATACCAATGAAGAAAAACGACGGAAAAGGTGAAGACAATGCAAAGTCGAAGAACATGAACAACGGAGGAATTTCAAAACTGAGGAAAAACTCGAATTGAAGATTTTCAACTTTTGGTGGTGGCGTGACCCACCGTATAAGAATGATGATTTCAGACACCGCGTACAATTGTCGTAGGATTCTGAGAATCAAATTCTTCGTTAATTTCTTCACACTTAGAGTGTTATTCTTCATTGATTGAAGAAAAACGTTTTTTCATGTGTTGCACATCTAAGTCATCAATTTTGCATAAGTGTTAGGATGAGTGTCCTTTTCAAAGAACATTCGAAGATTCTAAGATATTTAGCTCACACCGCAACTTGCCAAATCTCTTCTCATCCAAGGGCTTAGTGAAGACATCGGCTAGCTGTTCTTCAGTCTTCACATGCTCAATAGAAATGTCGCCCTTCAACACATGATCGTGAAGAAAATGATGACGAATCTGAATGTGCTTTGTCTTCGAGTGCTGAACTGGGTTGTGAGCAATCTTGATGGCACTCTCATTGCCACAGAAGAGAGGCACATTCTTCACGTTGACGCCATAGTCCTTGAGAGTTTGCTTCATCCACAGCAATTGAGCACAGCAAGAACCAGCAGCAATGTACTCAGCTTCGGCAGTAGACAGTGATACGCAGTTCTGTTTCTTTGAGGACCAACAGACCAAAGATCGTCCGAGGAAATGACATGTGCCAGATGTTGACTTGCGGTCCACACGATCACCAGCATAGTCAGAGTCAGAATATCCAATGAGATCAAAAGCCGAGCCCTTGGGGTACCATAATCCAAGTGTTGGTGTGTGAGCTAGATATCGAAGAATATGCTTCACAGCCTTATGGTGTGATTCCTTCGGTGTAGCTTGAAATCAGGCACACATGCAAACACTAAGCATAATATCTGGCCTAGATGCACATAAATACAATAAAGAGCCAATAATGGAGCGGTATACCTTTTGATCAAAGTCAATACCATTTTCATCACTGCATAGATGGCCATTTGTGGGCATAGGAATTTTGACGCCTTTGCAACCTTGCATGCCGAATTTCCTCAGTACATCCTTATTGTATTTCTCCTGAGATATGAATATGCCATTGCGCTGTTGACGAATTTGAAGACCTAAGAAGAATTTCAATTCTCCCATCATAGACATTTCATATTCCTCTCTCATCATATAGCCAAATTCGTCAGTGTAACGTTGGTCAGTACAGCCAAAGATAATGTCATCAACATATATTTGGCACACAAACAATTCACCATCATAAGATTTAGTGAAAAGAGTAGGATCAAGTGAACCGGGTTTGAAGCCTTTCTTCATGAGAAATTCCTTCAAAGTATCATACCACGCCCGAGGGGCCCGCTTGAGGCCATAGAGGGCCTTATTGAGTCTGAAGACTTTGTCAGGATGCTTTGGATCTTCAAAACCTGGGGGTTGAGCAACATATAGTTCTTCCTCAAGCTTACCATTGAGGAATGCACTTTTCACATCCATTTGATATAAAGTGATATCATGATGGTTGACATAGGCAAGTAATATGTGAATAGCCTCAAGTCTAGCAACAGGTGCAAAAGTTTCATCGAAATAAATTCCTTCAACCTGTGTGTAGCCTTGAGCTACAAGCCGAGCCTTATTCCTCACCACAAGGCCATTTTCATCTTGCTTGTTGCGGTAGATCCACCTTGTGCCAATGATATTGTGCTTGCGAGGATCTGGACGTTTGACCAGTTCCCAGACGTTGTTGAGCTCGAACTGATGTAATTCTTCTTGCATAGCTTGAATCCACTCAGGTTCCAAGAATGCTTCATCTACTTTAGCAGGCTCTGTGATAGAGATAAAAGCAAAGTGCCCACAAAAGTTAGACAAATGTGAATCTTTTGAGCGTGTGAGAGGACCTGGTGCTTCAATGTCATCGATGATCTCTTCAACTTGCACTTCTTTTGCAATGCGAGGATGAGCTGGTTGTCGTCGAGGAATTTGATCAGCATTTTCTTCAGCACCATTTTCTTCAGCATTTTCTTCAGGTGCATTAGCTCGACGTACTTCACGTTCTGGAATGAATTCTTCAGCAGATTCTTCAGTCGGAATGACATCCTCAGTAGCCTTGAACTTGATAGTTTCCTCAGGTGCTGGTTCATCTATCACAGAAGGTAGGTGCTCTCTTTGCGAGCCATTAGTTTCATCGAACCGCACATCTACAGTTTCAACAACCTTGTGAAGAACGTTGTTGAAGACTTTATAGGTGTGCGAGTCCTTTCCGTAGCCAAGCATAAAAACCTCATGTGCTTTCGATGCAAATTTAGTGTTGTGATGAGGATCTCTAATCCAGCATTTAGCACCGAAGACTTTGAAATAACTCACATTGGGTTTCTTGTCAGTGAGGAGTTCATAGGCAGTCTTCTTGAAGAATTTGTGAAGATATACTATGTTGATGATGTGGCACGCAGTATCAATTGCATCAATCCAAAAACGACGAGGCGTTTTGTATTCATCAAGCATAGTGCGAGCCATCTCAGCAAGAGTCCTATTCTTGCGCTCCACGACGCCATTCTGCTGAGGAGTATAAGGAGCAGATAACTCATGAGTAATATCAAGTTCATCAAGATAGTCATCAAGACCAGAATTCTTGAACTCAGTTCCATTGTCACTTCTGATGTGCTTGATCTTCACACCAAAGTTGGTTGAAGCCCTCGAGGAAAATCGTTTAAAGACTTCCTGCACTTCATGTTTGTAAGTAACAATGTGTACCCATGTGTAACGAGAGTAATCATCAACAATAACAAAGCCATATTGCGATGCCTCATTTGAAACTGCAGAATAATGGTTAGGACCGAAGAGATCCATATGAAGCAATTCAAATGGGCGAGTGGTAGTCATGATTGTCTTCGCTGGATGCTTAGCCTTGGCCATCTTTCCAGCTTCACAAGCTCCGCATAAGTGATCCTTGAGGAATTTGACATTCTCAATGCCAATGACATGCTTCTTCTTCGCAAGCGCGTGCAAATTCCTCATGCCTGCATGACCAAGTCGTCGATGCCATAGCCAGCCTTCTGAAGCTTTTGCAAGTAGGCACACAGCTGGTTGTGGTCCTGTAGAGAAATCAACAATATACAAGTCTCCTCTCCTAAAGCCTTCGAAGACTTTGGAATTGTCAGCTTCCATGATCACAACACAACGATACTTGCCAATGACTACAACCATATAAAGATCGCAAAGCATTGAGACAGACATGAGGTTGTATCCCAAGGACTCGACAAGCATGACTTTGTCCATGTGTCGATCCTTTGAGATCGCAACCTTACCTAGGCCCAATACCTGACTTTTGCCTTTGTCAGCGAAGATGATATGCTTTATATGCGATGGAGATAAGAGAGCATCCATCAATATATTCTTGTCACCAGTCATGTGATTTGTACATCCACTATCGAGGACCCACTCAGTGGCTTTGGGTTGATCATCCTGCAGATGAATTAGTGCAGCTTATGAACTCATATACTTCATAAGTGAAGAATATGACATCAATTCATCAGATCAATTTCATCAAGCAATAGAACAGTTATAGCAGTATGAGGACGTGAGAAATGAAAGTTTATTTCTTCATGATTAGCCTGCGTCCTTTCAGGCACTCTCAGGTCTCCAGCAAATTCTTCAGACGTTTTACGCACGTCTGGAGATCTGACCCCGCAGAAGAGATTAGTTTTTTTCTTCACCACCCACATCTGTAGGGGTGGCAAAGAGTTCATCACTCTGCGAGCTCCATATGAGAAAGGTGGCATAGAAGCCAGTCCATTTCGTTTCACATAAGAGGAGCTAGGATAAGCATATGAATAAGCAGAGAAATTCTTCGAGGACTTATGAACATAATGCTTAGAAGAATAATGCTCATATTCATAGCCCTTAGCTCTTCCCTGTGAAACAGAGGTGTTAGCACGATGCTGATCATATGAGGACTTTGATCCTTTTGAGGAATATGATCCACATGAGGAATTTGGTCCGTATGAGGACTTGGATCCATATGACGAATTTGGTCCATATGAAGAATTTGATCTGGGGTTCCTATTCTTCACTGGTGGTGTCATGAGGACATTCACCTGAAGACTTTCAAGGCACCTTTTGGGAACCCAGATTTTCTTCATAGGGGAACCGTTCCTGCAGTTAGTGCCAACATATCTAGCAAATACTTCACCATTCTGATTTTTGAACAATTTATAGTTGGAGTCAAATGACTCATCAGAAGAATGAGGAGATTCACATGTAAAGCCAGATAGATTAGATGGATCAATTGGAGGTCCTTTTGCAGCAACCCATGAGGTTTCGGGGTACTGCTCAGGCTTCCAATATGTACCATCAGCATTGAGTTTCTCTCAAAGGCAATACCCTCTTTCCTAGGGTTCCTGTTGAGGATCTGCTTTTTAAGCACATCCCAAAGAGTCTGATGCCCTTTGAGGCTTTTGTACATGCCTGTCATGTATAATTCCTTTAGCCCTGCACCATCCGTGATACTAGCAATGTCCTCAGATGAGGAATTAGTGATAGCAGAGACAGTTGAAGAATTTGTAGCATTAGAAGCGTTTGAACATTCAGGTGAAGAATTAGCAGATTCACTGTCAATGCACTTCAAACATGGAGGAACAAATTCTTCCTGAGCAGCGCTGATTTGTTCATAAGTCCTCGACTGATGAGTCAGGTGAAGAATTAGTGATAGCTTTTCAAGATCTTGCTTTCTTTCAAGAAATTCATAAGAAAGCTTCTCATGATCAGATAAGAGAGTGTTGTGATGACCTTGAAGGTTGTCAAACCTGGACTGAAGTCTCTGAAGATTTTCAGTCAAGATCTTAGTGCGATCCATTTCTTCACCCAACATATCATCGCTCTTGTCTAGCATGTTTTGAACCTTTTCCAAGGCCTTTTGTTGTTTAGTGGCAATACAAACAAGCTTGGTATAGCTAGGTCCAAAATCATCATCAGATTCATCCATCACTAGACTCGGATGAAGAACATTCGGTTACCTTGGCACCTTTTGCCATGAGGCATGGTGCAGAAGATGATGGTTCAGGTTCGAAAGTCATCGTTTTGAGTGATTCCTTGAAATCCTCAAACCAGGGATCATGACAAGTTCGATGACCTTCATAGACGTCAGAGATTCGGTCCCAGATAAGCTTCGCATTGCACAGATGCATAATGTGCCTGAATTCATCTTTGGATAGGCAGGAACAGATGATATCCTTTGCCATGATGTCAAGTCGAGTGTACTTGCGAATATCATCAGTGTCTGCCATCTTGCATAGATCGGTAAGACCAATCTCAGTGACGGTCCACAGCTCGTTGTTCATTGCCATGAGGCGCTTCCTCATCATGGCCTTCCACTTGGGATAATCATGACCATCAAAGATGGGGCATGTCACTTTCTTCATACCTGCGTTCGACATAACTAAAACTCCAGGCGGTTAAACCAAAATCACACAGAAGAAGGGTGTACCTTGCTCTGATACCAATTGAAAGTGCGTTATATCGACTAGAGGGGGGTGAATAGGCGATTTTTATGAATTCTTCACTGAGGAATTTGCGGGTGAGGAAATTCCTTAGCGAAGAACTACTTGCAGCGGAATAAGTACTCAAAAATAAACATAGCAGAACACAAGCATGGTCATCATGATGAAATGAAGACAAGCACAGAGTACAGAAAGCGTAAACACATGATAACACAGGATGAAGACAAACAGACTGAAGAAATTGAACTGAGGAAATTAAGAAAGTCTTCAGTCAAAGTCTTCAAACACAGATATGAACAAGTGCACAACATAGTTATGAGGAAATGAAAGAGTTGAGAAAATAGAACCAGTAAGCTTGGTGAAGACAATGATTTGGTAGACCAGTTCCAACTGCTGTCTCAGTTGTACGTCTGGTTGGAGCGGCTAGGTATTTAAACCTCAGGACACACAGTCCCGGACACACAGTCCTCACCGTATTATCCTTGAGCTAAGGTCACACAGACCTCGCCCAATCACTCGTGGTAAGTCTTCAGGTGACTTCCAAACCTTCACAGACTAGGTCACTCGACGATCCACAATTCCTCTTGGATGCTCTAGACCATGACGCCTAACCGTCTAGAAGAAGCACAGTCTTCAAAGATAACAAGCGTCGGATCCACGCAGGATCAATCTCTTCAGTGATGCTCAATCACTTTGGGTTTGTAGGTGTTTGGGTTTGGTTTTTCCTCACTCGATGATTTTCGCTCAAAGTCCTCAGAGGATGGGATGCTCTCAAATGACAAGTGTCAGTTTCTCTCGGAGCAGCCAACCAGCTAGTGGTTGTAGGGGCGGCTATTTATAGCCTAGGGAGCAGCCCAACATGATAAGACATAAATGCCCTTCAATGATATGACCGTTAGGTGGATAAGATATTTTAGGACAACTGGCGCGTAGCACAACAACGGTCGAAAATTGGAGGCTCAAATTCCTCAGGGCTATCATGTTCCTCACTTGTGTAGGCAATCCGCACTGGCGAATTCCTAACTCCTCAGTCAGAACAAATTCCTCAGCTGAAAGTGCGTTATATCTGACTAGAGGGGGGTGAATAGGCGATTTTTATGAATTCTTCACTGAGGAATTTGCCGGTGAGGAAATTCCTCAGCGAAGAACTACTTGCAGCGGAATAAGTACTCAAAAGTAAACATAACAGAATACAAGCATGGTCATCATGATGAAATGAAGATAGGCACATATTGCAGAAAGTGTAAACACAGGATAACACAGGATGAAGACAAACAGACTGAAGAAATTGAACTGAGGAAATTGAGAAAGTCTTCAGTCAAAGTCTTCAAACACAGATATGACAAGCACACAACACAGTAATGAGGAAATGAAAGAGTTGAGGAAATAGAACTAGTAGGCTTGGTGAAGACAATGATTTGGTAGGCCAGTTCCAACTGCTGTCTCAGTTGTACATCTGGTTGGAGCGGCTAGGTATTTAAACCTGAGGACACACAGTCTCGGACACACAGTCCTCACCGTATTCTCCTTGAGCTAAGGTCACACAGACCTTGCCCAATCACTCGTGGTAAGTCTTCAGGTGACTTCCAAACCTTCACAAACTCGGTCACTCGGCGATCCACAATTCCTCTTGGATGCTCTAGACCATGATGCCTAACCGTCTGGAAGAAGCACAGTCTTCAAAGGTAACAAGCGTCGGATCCACGCAGGATCAATCTCTTCAGTGACGCTCAATCACTTTGGGTTTGGGTTTTCCTCACTCGATTATTTTCGCTCAAAGTCCTCGGAGGATGGGATGCTCTCAAATGACAAGTGTCAGTTTCTCTCGGAGCAGCCAACTAGCTAGTGGTTGTAGGGGGCGGCTATTTATAGCCTAGGGAGCAGCCCGACATGATAAGACATAAATGCCCTTCAATGATATGACCGTTAGGTGGATAAGATATTTTGGGACAGCTGGCGCGTAGCACAGCAACGGTCGGAAATTTGAGTATCAAATTCCTCAGGGCTATCATGTTCCTCACTGTGTAGGCAATCCGCACTAGCGAATTCCTAACTCCTCAGTCAGAACAAATTTCTCAGAGACCAGAAGAACTTCGTCTCTGTCACTGAAGAAATTGACTAAACTGTATGAGATTTCCAATGGCTTCACTCGAAGGGATTGGTAGGTGTAGGATTTTGAGTTGAGCATCACTTGGAAAATTTTCCTTAGTATTTCCTCGACCCCCTTTAACAGTATGGTGTTTCCTATGACTCAAGAAAGAGAAAATGAAACTACAAAAACAAAAGTCTTCACGCTTCATGTTCCTCAAATGAATACCAAGTCTTCAAGGTCGCAACAATTTCTTCACTTTCAAAGTCTTCAGAAATCCAAAGTCTTCAGTCGAAGAACTTCATTTTTAGGGGTCGACTTTCTGTGAAATATCAAACTCCTCATAGACTTATAGACCTGTGTACACTCATAAACACATTAGTCCCTGAAACTATAAGTCTTCAATACACCAAAATCACTAAGGGGCACTAGATGCACTTACAATATTCCCCTTTTTGGTGATTGGTGACAATATAGGTTAAGTTTTCAACGGGGATAAACATATGAGGTGTAAATACTGATATTGAGGAATTTGATTGCAAGATATAGAAGAACTCCCCCTGAAGATGTGCATAGTGAGGGATTTGCTTTTGAAGCAATGCACACTTGAAGAGTTGAATCATGGAGATCTCCCCCTACATCTTGTAATTCATACACGCATTTGACATAGTATATGAAGAATTTGAAATGCATGATGAAATATGGTGACTGATGTAATTCAACATGCGCGCATAAACATTAATGAGGAATATGCATGCAGAAAAACTACAACAAAAGTATCGGGTCACCATAGAGTTTAAGTTTACAACTCGATCCAGCAAAGTTATCAGAAGAACGAGAGTTGTAACTTAAGAAGAAAAAAAACGCCCATATAAGATAGACCCGCTTGAAGACTAACTCTAGTTTCTCCCCCTTTGTCATCGAATGACCAAAAGGATCGAAAATGAGGACTAACGCCCCTGAAGAATATCAAGTTGATGGAGGAGCGCCAGCGTTGTTGGGGTCGTTTGTCGTAGTAGGGCCTGCCGCAGTGTCGTCCAAGTCTTCATGCTCGTCGGTGTCGCGCGATGAAGAATAGGAGCTGGCCACCAAGGAAGGAACCTTGACCTTCTTGTATTTCTTCGGTGGAGGTGCAGACCAGTCAAAGTCCTCCTTGAGACCCATGTTCTTCAGTTCTTCTTCACCATATACATGTGACAGAATAGCCCAAGTGCGATCGAAGACTTCATGGAGGTAGTAGTGGTTTTTCTTCACTGCATTATGTGTAGCAGTCATGTTGTGAAGAATTGAACCAAACTGACGCTTAACCCATTTATGGTTTCGATCCACCTTCTGGTGAAGACTTAGCAGAAGTTCACGGTCAGTCATCACACGAGGAGCAGTAGCTTGAGGATTTGGCTTGGAGGCATGGGCAGCATAATCATGAGTGGCAGAGTCATCATTGGTGGAATAAGATGCAGCCTTGCGAAATTGACCATCCAATGGACGAATGCCTTCATCTATAACAGCTGGAGCCTTGCCCTTTTCATCAGCTGAGGAATAGGTCCGCTTGAGGACTTCAATCGGGGGCAAGTAGCTGAGGTGATTCTGAAAATCAGCCTTGTAGTTGAGTGAAGACCTTGTCCTGAGGAATCTCATAATCCAAGGTGCATAAGGCTTCAGCTCAAACGGAGAAAGTGCAACATTTGCCAGAGTCCTCATGAAGAAATCATGATAGTTGACAGGTATGCCATGAATGATGTTGAATACCAGATTCTTCATGATGCCAACAATTTCCTCATCAGATGAGTTGTGGCCTTTGATTGGACTCATAGTCTTCGTTAGAATGCGATAGACTGTCCTTGGTACATACTGCAATTCCTTCACGAGGAATTTTGTCCTTGAGGCTTGACCAGGCTTCAATGGCTTCATCAGCACTTGCATATAGTGATTAGTAAGCTCAGGCTCTTGGTACATGCAACGAGCTCCTTCAGGTGGAGGACTGATGGGCAGGGCGTGAAGTAATTCAGTGGCCGGTGCCTTATAGTGAGTATTTTGGTCATCCAGTCCAAAACCCAGGAGTTCACATCGTCAGCATCTCCTGTGATGTGCAAAGTTGCGTACAATTGAAGAATGAGTTCTTCATTCCAATCAACTATGTCTGTGCAAAAGTTGAGGAGGCCTGTGTCATGAAGCACACTGAGGACATGTGTGAAGCATGGCAGTGATTCCATGTCCACATGAGGAATATGCTTGTGGTCGAAGACTTTGTCCTTGTTGAAGAGAAGTGAAGAATAGAAGTTGGCCTGGCTGGCGGTCCAGAAGCGCTTCCTTCTAAGACGAGCAGAATCGTAGGGATTGTAGTCAGTGAAGAACACGTGCTCGCCAAAGAAATCATCTGCCTTGAATTTCTGCTTCTTTGAGAATGGATCCTTTGGCTTGGGCTGAGGAGTGTCAGTCAATTGCATTATCACCTTAGGAATCGCAATCTCAGGTTCTTCATGCTGAGGAATTTCAGCTTCTACTCCAGTGACAGCCTGGGTCTTCAATTCTTCATTTTCATTTTCTTCAGCACTAGTGGCTGGAATTTCTTCATGGACAGACGGTGTGGCATGTGGTTCATCAGATCCCATTTGAACTGTAGTTGCTGGGGGACTGAGGAATTAGTTGCAATGGTGTGAAGAGTGGAGAGTTGGGGTGCTTACTTTCCCAAAAGTCATCATTCAGCATAGGTGTGGTGCAGCAAATGTCCACATCTTCATCTTCCATTTCTTCAACGCCGGCCTCTTCAGCAGTAAACTGAGGCATAGGCGAGGAAACAGCTGGAGTTGAAGGGATTTCATCCACTTCAATTTCTTCATCCATCTGCTCTGACATAGCAGCAGAAGGATTTTATTCATCAGATCCGCTAGGGATCACGTATTCTTCATCAAAAGGGACGATTTCCTTTGATGGCATGGTAGTGAGAGGAACGACATCAATTGGGTTTGCAAACGAGCTGGTCATTGACTTCATCTTCTTCGGAGCTGAAGAATCTGAAGAAGCTGATGCCTTCCTTTTCTTCACTGCTGCACGCTCTGCAGCCTTGGTCTTCTTTGCATCTGATGCAGATGGAAGAATTGGAGTTGGGGTAGGCGCAAGAGGAGCAGAGGAATGTGGTTGATTTTCTTTAGGCACAACTGATGCAGTTGCCCTGACCTCTTCATTTTCTTCAGGCGCACCACTAGTGGATGCCCTGGCAATTTCATCAGTGGCTGGGATGCAGTCATCAGCCCTGGAACTCATATTTTCTTCAGCAGCCCGAGTGTCATCAACGGTGCTGGCATGTTCTTCAGTTGGCTGAGCAGATGCTTCAGCCTGAGGAATTTCTTGTTGCGATGGGGCTGCAACATTGGAGGTGAACTTTTCAGTCAGTTTTACAAACCCGACCTTGGCTCCTTGCCAATCAGCATAGTAAGCATTGAAATCATCGCTGAGGACTTTGATTTCAGACTGGATCTTCACAAGTTCATCAGTTGTCATAGTGACAACGTTGTTCTTCAGGAATTTTTCTTTCCTGTACCGCGCTCTTGATCTGCCTGGCCTTCTCAAATTTCCATTTCTCTTCTGGGATGAAGGCAGTCAGCATATGACTTTGGCCAGGAGTCAACTTGAAATCAGGCATAGGAGTGTTTGGGTCCTTGTGCCAGAGATCAATGTAGTTGAGGATCAACTTTGGATCCAAAAGCAGAGGCACATTTGTGCCCTTGGCTCTAGCGGCCCTGACTTGCCTATGTCTGATGATTTCAACAAGTTCTTCATCATCAGCTTCGTCTTCTTCAGACGGCACTTGAAAGGCGACCTGCTTCTTGTGAGGACTTGGGCGAGAACCTCGTCCAGCAGTGGTCTTTGTCTTCAGCAGAGAGGGTCCTGTTGAAGAATTTGGTGCAGCTGAGGAACTAGCAGAAGCTCCTGAGGCAATAGAGATGCATGTAGTCCTTTGGCACGTGGCAAGATGCACAGGTGCTGAGGACTTGGTTGGAGCAGCTGAGGACTTTGGAGGAGGAGCAGCATGAGGAATTGGCCGTGAGGGCTTTGAGGATTCTGGCCGTGAGGGCATAGCTGAGGAACTTGGCCTTGAGGGCATTGAAGGTGAAGCACTTGACTTGTGCGCATGCTTCTTTGCCATGGATTTCTTCGGCTTGACAGAGGCCTCAGCGGCAGCAGCAGCAGCAGCAGAGTCTTCATTGAATTTCCTCACTGCTTCTCTGGCTTGTCTAGCCAACTTGGCCTGGCGCTTGGCCCATTCATCAGGATAGTCCTCACCGCGCTTGAGGCTGGTGGGATCGGCCAGGTGCCAATGGAGGTCTTGGGCATGGAGGATTGAGTGCGAATTTCTTCATGTATTTGGGAGTAACATATATGTACTCCCTCCACTCCCTTGCCCATCTCCTCTCTATCCTCTGTATGCGCACCTTGCGCAGATTTTTGTCCTCTTTTCCAAACTTGGCCTCATCAGGAGTGCAATAGTCTTTGTATATATCATCAGGGATCTCAAAGGCAATATTGATTTCAGGCCTCTTTCCTCCTTTCTGTGGCTTCTTTCCATCAGCCATTTTCTTCAGTTGAGAAATTTGAACAATTGAATTCTCTGAAGAAGTATGCAACTTTTCTTCGAGAAACGCTGCAAATGAGTTAAGTTGATGAGAACCTAGTGATTCAGCAGCGGACATGAGTACCTGTGAACAGAGTATAGTTGCGAGGAATTTGGAGAGGTCATATGCGTTCTCAGAAGGTTTTGTAAAAAGAACAAGTTTGAGGAATTTGACCAGACAAGTCTTGAAGAATTTCACTAAGCGTTCTTAGCCTTAGGTTCCAGAGTTGTACAGATCAGAAATCCGCACAATTGAGGAATCTTGAAGAGAAATTATAGCTTAGAGAAATGAATCAAGATCAGATGACATGTGAGGTGTTTAGTGTGTGAAGAATTTGAAGAATAAACACCTTTGAGGATTTTTGTAGAAATCATTTGAATCAAAGAGGGCAGTAAAAGTAACTTTTAATTACCCTGGACGAAGAACACGATGAACTGTGAGGTGGAGATGTGAAGTTCGTCTGTGCAGATCTTCCACGCCCTAACTCGGTAGAGGAAGACAACTACGGCGGCGGCGGAGTGAAGAAATCTGCAGCCGGCGCGAGTACAACGGCGACGAGGTCGAGGCAGTGAAGCTCTTCCTCACCAGCGACGATGAAGTAGCGGCGGCGCTAGGGTTTGAGAAGCTCGAGCTGAAGATAGGTCGAGCGGAGTAAAGGAAGTGAGGATGGAAAGGGGGGTATTTATAGCCACGGTGAAAAAACTGTTCGCCTGAAGAAATTGGACGAACGTGCCCCTGACCCTTCGCATTCACTTGACATGTGTCACCCACGTACTGAGATGTGGAGATCGTGTTAGATCGTGGGTGAATAGATAAGTATTTCGTGGGATGCGGAACGGTTTAAGCGGCAAAACCGAAAATTTGGATAAGATAAGTTTTAACATTCCTTTCGCAAATTCTTCAGCTGACAAGGACACAATGAAGATTTTGAACGAGTTTCAAATAGAATGCACATGAAGAATTTGTGAATAGATTGGGTTGAGTATAGCATAGAGGGGGAAGGGTCCGATCACATTCACTTAGCAGAAAAACCAACTTGAAGAATTAGCCATAAGTGAATGTTGTAGAGGACATAAACTTACATATATATAGCCAATGAAGAAAAATGAAGGAAACAGTGAAGACAATGCAAAGTTGAAGAACATGAACAATTGAGGAATTTCAAACTGAGGAAAAACTCAATTGAAGATTTTCAACTTTTGGTGGTGGCGTGACCCACCGTATAAGAATGATGATTTCAGACACCGCGTACAATTGTCGTAGGGTTCTGAGAATCAAATTCTTCGTTAATTTCTTCACAATTAGAGTGTTATTCTTCATTGATTGAAGAAAAACGTTTCTTCATCTGTTGCACATATAAGTCATCAATTTTGCATAAGTGTTAGGATGAGTGTCCTTTTCAAAGAACATTCAAAGATTCTAAGATATTTAGCTCACACCGCAACTTGCTAAATCTCTTCTCATCCAAGGGCTTTGTGAGGATATCGGCTAGCTGTTCTTCAATCTTCGCATGCTCAATAGAAGTGTCGCCCTTCAACACATGAGCACGAAGAAAATGATGACGAATCTGAATGTGCTTTGTCTTTGAGTGCTGAACTGGGTTGTGAGCAATCTTGATGGCACTCTCATTGTCACAGAAGAGAGGCACATTCTTCACGGTGACGCCGTAGTCCTTGAGAGTTTGCTTCATCCACAGCAATTGAGCACAGCAAGAACCAGCAGCAATGTACTCAGCTTCAGCAGCAAACAGTGATACGCAGTTCTATTTCTTCGAGGACCAACAGACCAAAGATCGTCCGAGAAAATGACATGTGCCAGATGTTGACTTGCGGTCCACACGATCACCAGCATAGTCAGAGTCAGAATATCCAATGAGATCAAAAGCCGAGCCCTTGGGGTACCATAATCCAAGTGTTGGTGTGTGAGCTAGATATCGAAGAATATGCTTCACAGCCTTATGGTGTGATTTGATACGTCTCCAACGTATCTATAATTTTTGATTGCTCCATGCTATATTATCTATTGTTTTGGACATTATTGGGCTTTATTATTAACTTTTATATTATTTTTGGGACTAACCTATTAACCGGAGGCCCAGCCCAGAATTGCTGTTTTTTGCCTATTTCAGACTTTCGCATAAAAGGAATATCAAACGGAGTCCAAACGGAATGAAACCTTCGGGAGATTATGATCCAGGAGACTTGGACCCTACGTCAAGAAACAAAGGAGGAGGCCATGAGGTAGGGGGCGCGCACACCCCCCTAGGGCGCGCCCTCCACCCTCGTGGGCCCCCTGTTGCTCCTCCGACGTACTCCTTCCTCCTATATATACCTACGTACCCCCAAACGATCAGATACGGAGCCAAAAACCTAATTCCACCGCCGCAACCTTCTGTATCCACGAGATCCCATCTTGGGGCCTGTTCCGGAGCTCCGCCGGAGGGGGCATCGATCACGGAGGGCTTCTACATCATCACCATAGCCTCTCCGATGAAGTGTGAGTAGTTTACCTCAGACCTTCGGGTCCATAGTTAGTAGCTAGATGGCTTCTTCTCTCTTTTTGGATCTCAATACAATGTTCTCCCCCTCTCTCGTGGAGATCTATTCGATGTAATCTTCTTTTTGCGGTGTGTTTGTTGAGACCGATGAATTGTGGGTTTATGATCAAGATTATCTATGAACAATATTTGAATCTTCTCTGAATTCTTTTATGTATGATTGGTTATCTTTGCATGTCTCTTCGAATTATCAGTTTGGTTTGGCCTACTAGATTGATCTTTCTTGCAATGGGAGAAGTGCTTAGCTTTGGGTTCAATCTTGCGGTGTCCTTTCCCAGTGACAGTAGGGGCAGCAAGGCACGTATTGTATTGTTGCCATCGAGGATAACAAGATGGTTTTTTTATATCATATTGCATGAATTTATCCCTCTACATCATGTCATCTTGCTTAAGGCATTACTCTGTTTTCATGAACTTAATACTCTAGATGCATGCTGGATAGCGGTCGATGAGTGGAGTAATAGTAGTAGATGCAGGCAGGAGTCGGTCTACTTGTCTCGGACGTGATGCCTATATACATGATCATACCTAGATATTCTCATAACTATGCTCAATTCTGTCAATTGCTCAACAGTAATTCGTTCACCCATCGTAAAATACTTATGCTCTTGAGAGAAGCCACTAGTGAAATCTATGGCCCCCGGGTCTATCTTCATCATATTAATCTTCCAACACTTAGTTATTTCCTTTGCTTTTTACTTTGCTTTTATTTTTACTTTGCATCTCTATCACAAAAATACCAAAAATATTATCCTATCATATCTATCAGATCTCACTCTCGTAAGTGACCGTGAAGGGATTGACAACCCCTTATCGCGTTGGTTGCGAGGAGTTATTTGTTTTGTGTAGGTACGAGGGACTCGCGCATAGCCTCCTACTGGATTGATACCTTGGTTCTCAAAAACTGAGGGAAATACTTACGCTACTTTGCTGCATCACCCTTTCCTCTTCAAGGGAAAACCAACGCAGTGCTCAAGAGGTAGAAAGAAGGATTTCTGGCGCCGTTGCCGGGGAGTCTACGCAAAAGTCAACATACCAAGTACCCATCACAAATCCCTTATCTCCCGCATTACATTATTTGCCATTTGCCTCTCGTTTTCCTCTCCCCCACTTCACCCTTGCCGTTTTATCAGCCCTTTTTCCGTCCGTCTTTTCGTTTGCCTTGATGTCTTTCTTGGCACGTTTGCTCGCTTGGTTGAAATAGTTGAGTATTTATTCCTAAACAGAGAAGCTAAGATCTATGGATCCTCATCCGCTTGCTAATCTTTTTAAGAGATCCAATTATGATGAACCAATTGCTAGTGAGTTTTGTGCACTAGATTATCTTTATGAAGTTTTGCTTGAAATTTGTGAATCTGAAAATTGTGATGAAGAAATTTATGAAGAGATTCACGATAGTTCCTTGAATAAAAAGCATGATTGCAATAATTTTATTATAAATTCTCTTGATGTCAATTGTGCTAATAATATGCAAAACCCTAAGCTTGGGGATGCTAGTTTTGCTATGTCTACTACTTGTTGCAATGATCATGATTGGGGTGATTCTTCTTATGATCTTGAAAATTTATTTAAGCCCCATGATGAATATGAAATTGATAATAGTGTTTGCAATAATATTGATAAAAGTGGGTTCTGCGAGGTCATGACTTTAGTTAATGATAATCCCACTATTTTGGAAGAGTGTCAACTTCGCATGCATGTGGATCGTGTTGAGAATATGTTATGTGATAACTATATTGTTGAATTTTCTTATGATCCTACATGTAATTATTATGAGAGAGGAAAATATTGTTATAGAAATTTTTATGTTACTAAATTACCTCTCGTTATGTTGAGATTGCTATTGTTCCTTTCTGCTTCCTTGCATATGCTAGTTTTTGCTTGCTATGATAATTTTTTTTTCTATAAGATGCCTATGCATAGGAAGTATGTTAGACTTAGATGTGTTTGTCACGTATTTCATGATGCTCTCTTCGCGCCTCAATTCTTGTCTTTTATGCGAGCATCATTAAAATTATCAATGCCTAGCTAAAAGGCTTTAAAGAAAAGCGCTTGTTGGGAGACAACCCAATCTATTTCCTTTCTGTCGTTGAATAAATATTTGATCTAGCCTCTGGTTAGATGTGTTTTTATGTTTTAATTAGTGTTTGTGCCAAGTTAAACCTATAGGATCTTCTTGGATGATAGTTATTTGATCTTGCTGTAATTTCCAGAAACTTTCTGTTCACGAAAACAATTGTTAAAAATCACCAGAACGTGATAAAATAGTGATTCCAATTGCTGCTGATCAATAAACAAATTTTCTAGGTCTTCCTATTTTGGCTGATTTTTTGGAGTTCCAGAAGTTTGCGTTAGTTACAGATTACTGCAGACTGTTCTGTTTTTGACAGATTCTGTTTTTCGTGTGTTGTTTGCTTATTTTGATGAAACTATGGCTAGTAAAATAGTTTATAAAACATAGAGAAGTTGGAATACAGTAGGTTTAACACCAATATAAATAAATAATGAGTCCATTACAGTACCTTGAAGTGGTCTTATGTTTTCTTTCGCTAACGGCGCTCACGAGATTTCTGTTGAGTTTTGTGTTGTGAAGTTTTCAAGTTTTGGGTGAAAGATTTTGATGGATTATGGAACAAGGAGTGGCAAGAACCTAAGCTTGGGGATGCCCATGGAACCCCCAAGATAATCTAAGGACACCATAAAGCCAAAGCTTGGGGATGCCCCGGAAGGCATCCCCTCTTTCGTCTACTTCCATCGGTAACTTTACTTGGAGCTATATTTTTATTCACCACATGATATGTGTTTTGCTTGGAGCGTCTTGTATGATTTGAGTCTTTTCTTTTTAGTTTACCACAATCATCCTTGCTGTACACACCTTTTGAGAGAGCCATACATGATTTGGAATTTGTTAGAATACTCTATGTGCTTCGCTTATATCTTTTGAGTTATATAGTTTTGCTCTAGTACTTCACTTATATCTTTTAGAGCACGGTGGTGGATTTGTTTTATAGAAACTATTGATCTCTCATGCTTCACTTAGATTATTTTGAGAGTCTTAATAGCATGGTAATTTGCTTAAATAATCCTAATATGCTTGGTATTCAAGATTTGTAAAACTTTCTTATGAGTGTGTTGAATACTATGAGAAGTTTGATGCTTGATAATTGTTTTGAGATATAAAGATGGTGATATTAGAGTCATGCTAGTTGAGTAGTTGTGAATTTGAGAAATACTTGTGTTAAAGTTTGTGATTCCCGTAGCATGCACGTATGATGAACCGTTATGTGATGAAGTCGGAGCACGATTTATTATTGATTGTCTTCCTTATGAGTGGCGGTCGGGGACGAGCGATGGTCTTTTCCTACCAATCTATCCCCCTAGGAGCATGCGTGTAATACTTTGCTTTGATAACTTGTAGATTTTTGCAATAAGTATATGAGTTCTTTATGACTAATGTTGAGTCCATGGATTATACGCACTTTTCTTCCTCCCACCATTGCTAGCCTCTCTAATACCGCACACTTTTCGCCGGTATCATACACCCACCATAAACCTTCCTCAAAACAGCCACCATACCTACCTATCATGGCATTTCCATAGTCATTCCGAGATATATTGCCATGCAACTTTCCACCATTCCGTTCATTATGACACGCTCCATCATTGTCATATTGCTTAGCATGATCATGTAGGTTACATCGTATTTGTGGCAAAGCCACCGTTCATAATTCTTTCATACATGTCACTCTTGATTCATTGCATATCCCGGTACACCGCCGGAGGCATTCATATAGAGTCATATTTTGTTCTAAGTATCGAGTTGTAATTGTTGAGTTGTAAGAAAATAAAAGTGTGATGATCTTCATTTTTAGAGCATTGTCCCAAGTGAGGAAAAGGATGATGGAGACTATGATTCCCCCACAAGTCGAGATGAGACTCCGGACGAAAAGAAAAAAAAGAGAAAAGAGGCCATAAAAAAAAGGAGAAAAGGCCCAAATAAAAAAATTAGAGAAAAAGAGAGAAGGGACAATGTTACTATCCTTTTACCACACTTGTGCTTCAAAGTAGCACCATGATCTTCATTATAGAGAGTCTCTCATTTTGTCACTTTCATATACTAGTGGGAATTTTTCATTATAGAACTTGGCTTGTATACTCTAATGATGGGCTTCCTCAAAATGCCCTAGGTCTTCGTGAGCAAGCGAGTTGGATGCACACCCACTTAGTTTCTTTTGTTGAGCTTTCATATACTTATAGCTCTAGTGCATCCGTTGCATGGCAATCCCTACTCACTCACATTGATATCTATTGATGGGCATCTCCATAGCCCGTTGATACGCCTAGTTGATGTGAGACTATCTTCCCCCTTTTTGTCTTCTCCACAACCACCATTCTATTCCACATATAGTGCTATATCCATGGCTCACGCTCATGTATTGCGTGAAGATTGAAAAAGTTTGAGAACGTTAAAAGTATGAAACAATTGCTTGGCTTGTCATCGGGGTTGTGCATGATTTAAATACTTTGTGTGGTGAAGATAGAGCATAGCCGGACTATATGATTTTGTAGGGATAACTTTCTTTGGCCATGTTATTTTGAGAAGACATGATTGCTTTGTTAGTATGCTTGAAGTATTGTTATTTTTATGTCAATACTAAGCTTTTGTCTTGAATCTTTTGGATCTGAATATTCATACCGCAATTAAGAAGAATTACATTGAAATTATGCCAAGTAGCACTCCGCATCAAAAATTCTGTTTTTATCATTTACCTACTCGAGGACGAGCAGGAATTAAGCTTGGGGATGCCTGATACGTCTCCAACGTATCTATAATTCTTGATTGCTCCATGCTATATTATCTACTATTTTGGACATTATTGGGCTTTATTATTCACTTTTATATTATTTTTGGGACTAACCTATTAACCGGAGGCCCAGCCCAGAATTGCTGTTTTTTGCCTATTTCAGAGTTTCGCAGAAAAGGAATATCAAACGGAGTCCAAACGGAATGAAACCTTCGGGAACGTGATTTTTAGGAAGATTATGATCCAGGAGACTTGGACCCTATGTCAAGAAACAAAGGAGGAGGCCACAAGGTAGGGGGGCGCGCCCTCCACCCTCGTGGGCCCCCTGTTGCTCCACCGACGCACTCCTTCCTCCTATATATACCTACGTACCCCAAACGATCAGATACGGAGCCAAAAACCTAATTCCACCACCGCAACCTTCTGTACCCACAAGATCCCATCTTGGGGCCTGTTCCAGAGCTCCGCCGGAGGGGGCATCGATCACGGAGGGCTTCTACATCATCACCATAGCCTCTCCGATGAAGTGTGAGTAGTTTACCTCAGACCTTCGGGTCCATAGTTAGTAGCTAGATGGCTTCTTCTCTCTTTTTGGATCTCAATACAATGTTCTCCCCCTCTCTCGTGGAGATCTACTCGATGTAATCTTCTTTTTGCGGTGTGTTTGTTGAGACCGATGAATTGTGGGTTTATGATCAAGATTATCTATGAACAATATTTGAATCTTCTCTAAATTCTTTTATGTATGATTGGTTATCTTTGCAAGTCTCTTCGAATTATCAGTTTGGTTTGGCATACTAGATTGATCTTTCTTGCAATGGGAGAAGTGCTTAGCTTTGGGTTCAATCTTGCGGTGTCCTTTCCCAGTGACAGTAGGGGCAGCAAGGCACGTATTGTATTGTTGCCATCAAGGATAACAAGATGGGTTTTTTATCATATTGCATGAATTTATCCCTCTACATCATGTCATCTTGCTTAAGGCGTTACTCTGTTTTCATGAACTTAATACTCTAGATGCATGCTGGATAGCGGTCGATGAGTGGAGTAATAGTAGTAGATGCAGGCAGGAGTCGGTCTACTTGTCTCGGACGTGATGCCTATATACATGATCATACCTAGATATTCTCATAACTATGCTCAATTCTGTCAATTGCTCAACAGTAATTCGTTCACCCATCGTAAAGTACTTATGCTCTTGAGAGAAGCCACTAGTGAAATCTATGGCCCCCCGGGTCTATCTTCATCATATTAATCTTCCAACACTTAGTTATTTCCTTTGCTTTTTACTTTGCTTTTATTTTTACTTTGCATCTCTATCACAAAAATACCAAAAATATTATCGTATCATATCTATCAGATCTCATTCTCGTAAGTGACCGTGAAGGGATTGACAACCCCTTATCGCGTTGGTTGCGAGGAGTTATTTGTTTTGTGTAGGTACGAGGGACTCGCGCGTAGCCTCCTACTGGATTGATACCTTGGTTCTCAAAAACTGAGGGAAATACTTACGCTACTTTGCTGCATCACCCTTTCCTCTTCAAGGGAAAACCAACGCAATGCTCAAGAGGTAGCATGATTCCTTCGGTGTAGCTTTAAATTGGGCACACATGCAAACACTAAGCATTATATCCGGCCTAGATGCACATAAGTACAATAAAGAACCAATCATGGAGTGGTATACCTTATGATCGAAGTCAATGCCATTTTCATCAGTGCACAGATGGCCATTTGTGGGCATAGGAATTTTGACGCCTTTGCAATCTTGCATGCCGAATTTCCTCAGTACATCCTTGAGGTATTTCTCCTGAGATATGAATATGCCATTGCGTTGTTGACGAATTTGAAGACCTAAGAAGAATTTCAACTCTCCCATCATAGACATTTGATATTCTTCACTCATCATATAGGAAAATTCATCACTATAACGTTGGTCAGTACAGCCAATGATAATATCCTCAACATATATTTGGCACACAAACAGTTCACCATCATAAGATTTAGTGAAAAGAGTAGGGTCGAGTGAACCGGGTTTGAAGCCTTTCTTCATGAGAAATTCCTTCAAAGTATCATACCACGCCCGAGGGGCCTGCTTGAGGCCATAGAGGGCCTTATTGAGTCTGAAGACTTTGTCAGGATGTTTTGGATCTTAAAAACTGGGGGCTGAGCAACATATACTTCTTCCTCAAGCTTACCATTGAGGAATGCATTTTTCACATCCATTTGATATAAAGTGATATCATGATGGTTAGCATAAGCAAGTAATATGCGAATAGCCTCCAGTCTAGCAACAGGTGCAAAAGTTTCATCGAAATCAATTCCTTCAACCTGTGTGTAGCCTTGAGCTACAAGTCGTGCCTTATTCCTCACCACAAGGCCATTTTCATCTTGCTTGTTGCGGTAGATCCACTTTGTGCCAATGATATTGTGCTTGTGAGGATCTGGACGTTTAACCTGTTCCCAGACGTTATTGAGCCTGAATTGATGTAATTCTTCTTGCATGGCCTGAATCCACTCAGGCTCCAGAAATGATTCATCTACCTTAGTGGGCTCTGTGATAGAGACAAAGGCATAGTGCCCACAAAAGTTAGATAAATGTGAAGCTTTTGAGCGTGTGAGAGGACCTGGTGCTTCAATGTCATCGATGATCTTTTCAACTTGCACTTCATTTGCAACGCGAGGATGAGCTGGTTGTCGTCGAGGAATTTGATCAGCATTTTCTTCAGCACCATTTTCTTCAGTATTTTCTTCAGGTGCATCAGCTCGACGTTCTTCACGTTCTGGAATGAATTCTTCAGCAGATTCTTCAGTAGGAATGACATCCTCAGTAGCCTTGAACTTGATAGTTTCCTCAGGTGCTGGTTCATCTATCACAGAAGGTAGATGCTCTCTTTGCGAGCCATTAGTTTCATCGAACCACACATCTACAGTTTCAACAACCTTGTGAAGAACGTTGTTGAATACTCTGTAGGTGTGCGAATCCTTTCCGTAACCAAGCATGAAACCTTCATGTGCTTTCGGTGCAAATTTAGCATTGTGATGAGGATCTCTAATCCAACATTGAGCACCTAAGACTTTGAAAAAACTCACATTGGGTTTTTTGTCAGTGAGGAGTTCATAGGCAGTCTTCTTGAAGAATTTTTGAAGATATACCCTGTTGATGATGTGGCACGTAGTATAAATTGCCTCAATCCAGAAGTGACGAGGCGTCTTGTACTCATCAAGCATAGTGCGAGCCATCTCAACAAGAGTTCTGTTTTTGCGCTCCACGCCGCCATTCTGCTGAGGAGTATAAGGAGCAGATAACTCATGAGTAATACCAAGTTCATCAAGATAGTCATCAAGACCAGAACTCTTGAACTCAGTTCCATTGTCACTTCTGATGTGCTTGATCTTCACACCAAAGTTGGTTGAAGCCCTCGAGGAAAATCGTTTGAAGACTTCCTACACTTCATGTTTGTAAGTGACAATATGTACCCAAGTGTATCAAGAGTAATCATCAACAATAACAAAGCCATAGAGAGATGCATCATTAGTGACAGCTAAGTAATGATTAGGACCGAAAAGATCCATGTGAAGCAATTCAAATGGTCGAGTAGTAGTCATGGTAGTCTTCGCTGGATGCTTAGCCTTTGTCATCTTCCCAGCTTCACAGGCTCCGCATAAGTGATCCTTGAGGAATTTGACATTCTCAATGCCAATGACATGCTTCTTATTTGCAAGCGTGTGCAAATTCCTCATGCCTGCATGACCAAGTCGTCGATGCCAGAGCCAGCCTTCTGAAGCTTTTGCAAGTAGGCACACGGCTGGTTGCGGTCCTGTAGAGAAATCAACAATATACAAGTCTCCTATCCTAAAGCCTTCGGAGACTTTGGAATTGTCAGCTTCCATAACCACAACACAACGATACTTGGCAAAGACAACAACCATATCAAGATCACAAAGCATTGAGACAGACATGAGGTTGTATCCTAAGGACTCGACAAGCATGACTTTGTCCATGTGTCGATCCTTTGTGATCGCAACCTTACCTAGACCCAATACCTGACTTTTTCCTTTGTCAGTGAAGATGATATGCTTCAGATGCGATGGAGATAAGGGAGCATCCATCAATAGATTCTTGTCACTAGTCATGTGATTTGTACATCCACTATTGAGAACCCACTCAGTGGCTTTGGGTTGATCATCCTGCAGATGAATCAGTGCAGCTTACGAACTCATATACTTCATCAGTGAAGAATATGACATCAATTCATCGGATCAATTTCATCAAGTAATAGAACAGATAAAGCAGTATGAGGACGTGGGAAATGAAAGTTCACTTCTTCATGATTAGCCTGCGTCCTTTCAGGCACTTTTCAGGTCTCCAGCAAATTCTTCAGACGTTCACGCACATCTGGAGACCTGACCCTGCAGATGAGATTAGTACTTTTTCTTCACCACTCACATCTGAAGGGGTGGCAAAGAGTTCATCACTCTGTGAGCTCCATACGTGAAAGGTGGCATAGAAGCCAATCCATTTCGTTTCACACAAGAGGAGTTAGGGTAAGCATATGAATAAGCAGAGAAATTCTTCGAGGACTTGTGAACATAATGATTGGAAGAATAATGCTCATATTCATAGCCCTTAGCTCTTCCCTGCGAGACAGAGTTGTTAGCACGATGATAATCATATGAGGACTTTGATCCTTTTGAGGAATATGATCCACGTGAGGCATTCGGTCCGTATGAGGACTTGGATCCATATGAAGAATTTGGTCCATATGAAGAATTTGATCTGGGGTTCCTATTCTTCACAGGTGGTGTCATGAGGACATTCACCTGAAGACTTTCAAGGCACCTTTTGGGAACCCAGATTTTCTTCATAGGGGAACCGTTCCTGCAGTTAGTGCCAACATATCCAGCAAATACTTCACCATTCTGATTTTTGAACAGTTTATAGTTGGAGTCAAATGACTCATCAGAAGAATGAGGAGATTCACATGTAAAGCCAGATAGATTAGATGGATCAACTAGAGGTCCTTTTGCAGCAACCCATGAGGTTTTGGGGTACTGCTCAGGCTTCCAATATGTACCATCAGCATTGAGTTTCCTCTCAAAGGGAATACCCTCTTTCCTAGGGTTCCTGTTGAGGATCTGCTTTTTAAGCACATCACAAAGAGTCTGATGCCCTTTGAGGCTTTTGTGCATGCCTGTCATGTACAATTCCTTCAGCCCTGCATCTTCAGTGATACTAGCAATGCCCTCAGATGAGGAATTAGTGATAACAGAGGCAGGTGAAGAATTTGTAACATTAGAAGCATTTGAACATTCAGGTGAAGAATTAGCAGATTCACGTTCAATGCATTTCAAACATGGAGGAACAAATTCTTCCTGAGCAGCGCTGATTTGTTGAGCAAGTAATGAATTGCGCTCCTTCTGAAGATCTTCATAACTCACTCTTAGCTTCTCAAGATCTTGCTTTCTTTGAAGAAATTCATAAGAAAGCTTCTCATGATCAGACAAGAGAGTGTTATGATGACCTTGAAGATTGTCAAACCTAGTCTGAAGTCTCTGAATATTTTCAGTCGAGGTTTTAGTGCGATCCATTTCTTCACCCAACATATCATCACTTTTGTCTAGCATGTATTGGACTTTTTCCAAAGCTCTTTGTTGTTTACTGGCAAGGGAAGCAAGTTTGACATAGCTGGGTCCAAATTCACCACCAGATTCATCATCACTAGACTCGGATAGGTAGCATTCAGTTACCTCACCACTTTTTGCCATAAGGCATGATGAAGAGGATGATGATTCTGGTTCGAATGCCATCGCTTTGAGAGATTCCTTGAAGTCCTCAAACCAAAGATCATGACGGGTTCGATGACCTTCATAGACCTCAGAGAGACAGTCCCAGATAAGCTTCGCATGATCGAGATGCATGATCTTCCTGAACTGATTTTGAGACAGACAGGAGCAGATGACGTCCTTCGCCGTGAGATTGAGAAGAGTGTACTTGCGAATGTCATCAGCTTCCGCCATCTTCAATAGATCGGCCAGACCAATCTCAGTGATGGTCCACAGCTTGCTGTTCATGGCCATGAGGCGCTTCTTCATCATGACCTTACACTTGGGATACTCGTGACCGTCAAAGATGGGGCATGACACAGTCTTCATTCCTGTGGTCGACATAACTAAAACTCCAGGCAGTTAAACCAAAATCACACAGAACAAGGGAGTACCTTGCTCTGATACCAATTGAAAGTGCGTTATATCGACTAGAGGGGGTGAATAGGCGATTTTTATGAATTCTTCACTGAGGAATTTGCCGGTGAGGAAATTCCTTAGCGAAGAACTACTTGCAGCGGAATAAGTACTCAGAAGTAAACATAACAGAATACAAGCATGGTCATCATGATGAAATGAAGACAGGCACAGAGTACAGAAAGCGTAAACACTGGACACAGGATGAAGACAAACAGACTGAAGAAATTGAACTGAGGAAATTGAGAAAGTCTTCAGTCAAAGTCTTCAAACACAGATATGACAAGCACACAACACAGTAATGAGGAAATGAAAGAGTTGAGAAAATAGAACCAGTAAGCTTGGTGAAGACAATGATTTGGTAGACCAGTTCCAACTGCTGTCTCAGTTGTACGTCTGGTTGGAGCGGCTAGGTATTTAAACCTCAGGACACACAGTCCCGGACACACAGTCCTCACCGTATTATCCTTGAGCTAAGGTCACACAGACCTCGCCCAATCACTCGTGGTAAGTCTTCAGGTGACTTCCAAACCTTCACAGACTAGGTCACTCGACGATCCACAATTCCTCTTGGATGCTCTAGACCATGACGCCTAACCGTCTAGAAGAAGCACAGTCTTCAAAGATAACAAGCGTCGGATCCACGCAGGATCAATCTCTTCAGTGATGCTCAATCACTTTGGGTTTGTAGGTGTTTGGGTTTGGGTTTTCCTCACTCGATGATTTTCGCTCAAAGTCCTCGGAGGATGGGATGCACTCAAATGACAAGTGTCAGTTTCTCTCGGAGCAGCCAACTAGCTAGTGGTTGTAGGGGGCGGCTATTTATAGCCTAGGGAGCAGCTCGACATGATAAGACATAAATGCCCTTCAATGATATGACCGTTAGGTGGATACGATATTTTGGGACAGCTGGCGCGTAGCACAGCAACGGTCGGAAATTTGAGTATCAAATTCCTCAGGGCTATCGTATTCCTCACTGTGTAGGCAATCCGCACTAGCGAATTCCTATCTCCTCAGTCAGAACAAATTTCTGAGAGACCAGAAGAAATTCGTCTCTGTCACTGAAGAAATTGATTGAACTGTATGAGATTTCCAATGGCTTCACTCGAAGGGATTGGTAGGTGTAGGATTTGAGTTGAGCATCACTTGGAAATTTTTCCTTAGTATTTCCTCGACCCCCTTTAACAGTACGGTGTTTCCTATGACTCAAGAAAGAGAAAATGAAACTACGAAAACAAAAGTCTTCACGCTTCATGTTCATCAAATGAATACCAAGTCTTCAAGGTCACACCAATTTCTTCACTTTCAAAGTCTTCAGAAAGTCTTCAGAAATCCAAAGTATTCAGTCGAAGAACTTCATTTTTAGGGGTCGACTTTCTCTGTAAATATCAAACTCCTCATAGACTTATGGTCCTGTGTACACTCATAACCACATTAGTCCCTTAACCTATAAGTCTTCAATACACCAAAATCACTAAGGGGCACTAGATGCACTTACCCTAAGAAATATTTTACGAGTCCATTGTCGGAGCTTCAGATTTTTTGTTCGAAAGAGCACCTTAAAATTGCAGTTGCTGAATTTCACATAAACATGAACTTGGAAGTAAAGTATAGCACAAGCAGTCAATCTAAACTTTTAGCAGAGTGTATCAATGATAGTTGCATGTGGAGGCTGTAGCAACACCAACAAAAATTGGTTTATGTTGGCAAATAAGAAAGTGTCCTTACTCTCACACTTGTCGTGCACTAGCAAACATAACTGACCATTCTCAGTTATCAGCCTCTATAATTGTTGATGTGATTTGTGAAGCACTAAAGGATGACCTGGAGTTGAGTATAAAAAATTTCTAATCTCTCCTTCTCAGCCCCCATGCTCAACTGTCTATATAAAATAGCAAGAACAGCTGCTCCCCAATTATACTCTGTTGGTTGCACAACATTCACTGAAGATACATAGTTGGCACTCCATCTCCAGATGTATCAGTGAACACCGTGGAGCCAAGGATTTCTAGAACAATTGCTCGAGCATGCCAATGAATCTCTCGATCCACTGGATTATCCGGCACCACCTGGAAGCGCTCTCGCAATTTACCTAAATTTAAAGAGTA
Organism: Triticum aestivum; assembly: GCF_018294505.1. Taxonomy (NCBI): domain Eukaryota; kingdom Viridiplantae; phylum Streptophyta; class Magnoliopsida; order Poales; family Poaceae; genus Triticum; species Triticum aestivum. Next base: position 201,570,832 of record NC_057796.1, on the reverse strand, counting down.
TTGTGAATTCTTCACAGCAATATTGTCATCATCTCCCCGCTTTCTCTTTTGCTTCATGTGTTGTTCATCTATGGGAATCCCAAGCAACCTCTCAATCAATCCAGACCATGTAGCATCAGCTTTGCCAATAATCGGTTTACCATGGATAGGCAACCCCCACAAACAACTCACATCTTGTAGTGTAACGGTCATTTCTCCTACAGGTAAATGAAAACTATTTGTCTCAGGCCGCCAACGCTCGACCAATGCTGATATCAAATATTTGTCGACATTAATTTTCTTCATTTTTGCAATTTGATAAAAACCAAGGTTGTGTAAGGCTGCGCTACATAGAGGATCTACTGGAATGCCAACACGGTGACACCGTACATTCAAGCAAATGTTAGGCTGCATTAAGATATAGAAAAATCAGTTTGAGCCAACCATTAAGTGCAACAGACCACGTGGAAATTCAATAAATACTTACATTTTCTCAAGATTTGGATATTTTATGTTGGCTGTGCGGCATCCATAATAAATCGCTAAAACACTCACTTGTATTCATTTCAGTACCCTGTTACAAGATAGAAGAACATTTAAGCAGTTCAAGTGAAATACGAGGTCAGTCGTTCACATTAATTTTCTTCAAAATACTCCACTAGATGAACCTCAATTAATCCTATTCTCTCATTAAGACTTGTGCTTATGAAACAACTGAAGATCATTAAAGCTACATCATCAAGAATAGCAATCAATTACTCTCAACTGCTTACAAGGACCATGTTACACTCATGAAAATTTAGGAATACACATTATTTTGGTTTGATGCAGTATCAATATCAATCTATCAATCACCAAAAGAGACAAGTAACGATATAGACAGAAGAGATTAGCTAGCATCTACTGTAGTGTGCCATAATAAATTGGAGATCAGGAAGAATCGTATACCAATTTAAGAGAAAAATACAGTGCCTACTTGTAGTGTGCTCCCGCGGGGGAGGATTGACACTGCGAGGCTTGCTGCGACGAGGAACGAATCAGATGTGGAGACTGCCGTGGAGAGACGAGAGATGGGCCGTCACGTCCGCCGGACTCGCCGTCGTGGCGCAACCTACTTTGACTGTCAGGTGGTGAACGAGGGGATGAGGCAGAGGTGGGAGGCTGCCATGAGGTGGTGCGCGAGGGAATGACGCAGAGGCGGCCCTGAGGTAGTGAGTGAGAGATGAGGTGGAGGGCGGAGGCGGCCGGGGACAGGTGGTCCATGGGATGAGAGGCGGAGGGCCACGGTGGCGGCTGTGGAGAGGAGCCCAAGGGGACGAAACACCCAAACCAGAGTCAAGTCAACAGGCTACTGGGTTAGGCCAACCTAACTATGGACGTGGTTGATACTAGCGTCCAACCCCGAACGTTACTTGTACTAGCGTCCACTCCTGGACGCTGTAATGCCCAGCATCCTTACTATTTCTCAAATTTAGACCAATCCTTTCCCAGTATCATAATTACGTGATTATTAATTATTATTAATAAAAAAATCGGTGTTCGGATATGCGGGAGGATTCAGACGCGCGTTTTTTCTTTTGAGATCAATTCAGAAGCGCGTTGATTTATTAGAAATCATTTCTTTCTTACCAAAAATGCTAGACTTACAAAAGGTTTTTACGTAAACTACGTAATCTTCTATAACTAATAATCTCTCTTAGGCCTCGTTTGGTTGAAAGTGGAGATTATCCCAGGGCTCTAATCCCCTCGGGGGTAATATCCATGGTCACCCAGGATCCCCTCCCACCACGGGGAGATCACCATGTGAGTTTGGTGACGAGGTGGGTGAGTGGAATATGTGCAGGAAAATTCTAGAAAATTGACAAATTTCTTGGGAAAAATTAGAATGTCCAAAAAAACATGTAAACAAACCCTGGTTCTTTTTACACAAGCATCATTTCAGTTCAAAATTAACTAATGCATATATATTTCCTTAAAAATCCAGAAAATTCAGGAATGACACAAATTTCTTGAGAAATTTTTGAGAATAATTCAGGAATTAAAAAAAAGTAGGAAACATGAAATATACACATAATCAGCACAACAATAAAATAATTCAACCCAATCATACACGTTGACCATAAGCTATACATGTCAAATTCGCACGAGTAACACTGCACCAAGGATATTAATGTGGTAATCATGGTCTTACCATCACAAATACTAACTACAGTTAGATATCAAGCAATAATGAACATTCAGTTCATTAAAAAGATGCCTATATGTGACTGCCCCATGTCAAAATGTTTTGCTGTTGGAAGAGTCTGAAGCTTTCACCATTAACTTCTTTAAACATTTTCATTTGCTAGCTTTAGGAAACCTGTAAATCAAAAATGAACAATGTAGTTACAATACAATATAAAATTTGAAACTAGATATAAGCACATATTTTTTTACTTACATGTATGTTTCCGAAAGGAGTAGATATAAACATAATAAGCAGACGCTGATTTATGTTCTTATGAATAAAAAAATTCTCTTCAGTTGCTGGATGCACACTGCATGAAAGGTATCATTTGGCAAGAAAAGAATGTTAAACTGAAAACAAATTTGAAACAATCCTTATAGCTTCAATCGTATAGACACTAGTCCAATTTATTATGAGAAAAGTGTAAAATGGACAGAGATAATGGATGAGGCCAACTCCAACGCGCGACCCCATGCTGCTCGCGTCTGTCCGTATAGACCGCATGTTTAATGTTATGTCCGTAAGTCAAGGCCAAGGTCTGCCAGAGGTACAGGGAGACGGGCACGCTGCTGCCGGGGTGGATATGGGGACACCCGGACGCGCCCAGACACGGGCGCCAAGTCGGATCGGTTGGCTAGGACCCGCGCCACCCCCACCGATGACCCCACAAATACGCCACCCCTATCAGACAAACCCTAGTCATACCCTCACTTTCTCAGTCCACACTCGTCTTATCCGCTTCCCTCATCGCCTATGCTTCCTCCCAAATCCATCTCCTCCCCTCCGCCATGGCCAAGTCCGGTCAGGATTCCGGCAGCGAGCCCGATCCCATGGATTGGCACGGTCTCATGAAGGAGGAGGACGGCGGATCTAGCAGCGGCGTGTCGAACGAGGAGAACCACGTGCTCTGCATCGCCATCAAGCGCTCGCGCTTGGACACCGGCGGGAGCACAAGCTTCGTCGCGTCCACTAGCTCCTCCACCTCCCGCCAGCAAAATGCGGGCCGTGGTCGCCCGCCCGCCCCGCTCTGCGCCGCTCAAGATCCGGAGCAGGGAGGGTGTGTCCCTTCCCCTCCGGCGCCAGCACCTCCAGTCCCGCTCCATATTTTACATTTTATCTAGTTTTACTCTCTTTGTAGTAATCCGACGAACAATGTCTTTTGGGTCTGATTGGCAATGAACTATGCTCTAAATTTATCGTTCGACTTGTATTAGGGACTCATATTAGGCAATTCTGGTTGTAGATGCTCTAACATACAACGTGATTTTTTTGCCTATGCTCAAACATAATAGGCTTGAAAATAAAATAAACCATGGTTCAATTGCCTAGTACAGGAGGGAACAACTTGAATGGGATTAGCTTTCAACGTTCTCGATGGTTAAATTGAACTATTAGCTTAATTAATACTAGTACTCCCTGCCAAAAAAACTAGATACCCTACTTTCACCAGTGAAATTAAATTACAATAGCTAATACTTTTACGCAATTAATTGGATACACCATTATTATGGGCAAGACAAGCAAACTTCAGGTTATCCTAAAGATTCAGAGTTAAAATTAGGACAAGGCTAGCCCCTTCCATATGTTATTTTTTCAGACAACATCATATTCTTTGCATGACCATATATATACAAAGACAATAGGCATGTATCTAGTTTAGCACAAACACACTAGGCATGTAGCCGATTTAAGAAGCAGTAACTTGGCAAGAATGGGGCAAAGTAAATAAATTAGAAAGTTTGCTTTCAAGATCTGGTATATAACATCACAAGATTGTTCAGGAACCCAAATCTGAGACTAGGCATAGCTAGATATATGTAACACCCCGGATGTAACTTTCCATATTTGTAACTCCAACTCTTGCCATTTTTGGCTATGTGTTATGATATTCCCTCCGTGGTTGGGTTTTGTTTTTCGTTTTGTATTTTGTTGCCATGCATCTCATATCATGTCATCATGTGCATCTCATTTGCATACGTGTTCGTCTCTTGCGTCCGAGCATTTTCCCCGTTGTCCGTTTTGCAATCCGACACTCCCACGTGCACCGGCGCGTCCCTCTTGTTTCTTTTCGTGAGCGGGTGTTAAACGTTCTCGGAATGGACCGAGGTTTGCCAAGTGGCCTTGGTACACCACCGGTAGACCACCTGTCAAGTTTCGTTCCATTTGGAGGTCGTTTGATGCTCCAACGGTTAACCGGGTAACCGCAAAGTCCTTTTGTGTGTTGCAGAAAAAACCCCCTCCTAACAGCCCAATATCCCATCCAAGTCCCTTCCATGCTCTCGGTCGTTCGATCATGATCGTGTGGGCGAAAACCGCACCCCATTTGGAGTCTCCAAGCTCCCTCTACCTATATATATGTGACCCCCCTCCGAATTCACGTTGCAAACCCTAGTCCCCTTCCCCTCTCCGCAGCCGGACGTGTCCGGCCCGAGCCGGACAAAATCCCGCCACCGCCCCGGGCCTATCCGCAGCCGCCACGTGGGCGCCGTCGCCGCCGACCGCCGGCCCGCGAGGCCCACGGCCGGCCCCCGCGGCCCGGTCGCCCTCTCCCGCGCCTGTCGCCCGCTCCCGCCGCTCGGGCGCTGCGCGCCGAAGCCGTCCGAGGCCGACGTTCGCCGCCGCCCGGTCGCCCGCGCCTCCACGCCGGCGATGCCCCCGACCGCGCCCTCGCCGCCCGCTCCTCTCGTCCCCGACCCCGGCGACCGCGTCCTCCTCGCCGGACCCCGCGCCCCTCTCCGAGCTCCTCTCCCTCCTCTCCGCTCCGGCCGGCCAGCTCCAGCTCCGGCGCGAGCTCCGGCGAGCCCGAGCCGCGCCTGATCCAGATCTCGTTCGAAGGTTGACTTCTCCCCTCCCCCGAAACTCTCTAAGTCCCATATATTTCACTTTATGTGCTCATGTTCATCGCATCATAACTCCGTGCATACTGCTCCGTTTCGTGCGTGTAATATATAGAAATGTTCGTCTCGAGATGCTCTTCATTTTGTTCTATTGTTCCATGCTCGTTTGAGTCCATCTTGATGCCCAACTCTCTGGTGCAAGAGTGCTATATGCTGTTAACTGCTGCTACTTATCAGAACTTGGTGATTTGTTATTTTTGTTGCAATTGATGTGTGCATCTTATGAGTATGAGCTCTACATGTGTTTTGATCTATGTCATGCCAGCTTTACAGAGGTGTATTCCATGTATTTTTGTGATCTATGTGGTGACTAGCACAAGCATGCAAACTAGGCTTCGTGATGTTTCTGTTTTTAGGGACTTCGGATTTTTGCCGTCTGTTACTGCTGTTATTTTGTTGTTATGTATCCATGTGGCTACAGAGAGATCCATGCTTCTTTTGGGCATGTACAGTAAGGATGTTTTGTAGATATAGTTGTTCTCTATCCATCCATGCCCCTGTTTGCAATTATGGAGTGCCATAGCATGTCTTAATCTTGCTCTACTTTTGCTATAAAATATTGCTGGCAGATTGTCAACATAATATTCAATTTTGCCAAGGTTGTTGTAGTTGATCCATACATGCTATGAACATTCTCTTGCCATGGTTAGCTTGATAAACATGCCATCTTGCTGTAGGTATACTTGTTTTGTCATGCATTGCTTTGTGATGAGTGAATCAAGCTCACCAAGATGCCTTCATAATACTGTTTCTGCCATGCTCTGTTTTCTGCTAAGTCTGAAACCTGTTAACGAAACTTGCTACGTTTACATGGGTGCCATCATATCTTCTGGTCCTTTCTGGCTCATGATCGGTAAGGGACTTCCGTTCTATGCATTTAGTAGATTCATGCCATGCCTTGTTTTTCTATGTTAGGTTCCTGTAGCATGTGTTTTTCTTGCTCTGAACATTGCTACCTGATGCTGTTTCAGCCATGTCCAGTAATTTCACCGTCTGTGATCCTGTTATCTTTTGCACTTTTGCCATGCTTGTTTGAACCTGTTATGGTGTGATCTAGCCGTAGCTCAGTGTTCATCTTTTGTCAAGCATCTCCTGTAGATTACTGCCATATGCTTTGTTGCTATGTTGGGGTGCTGTAGCATAGTTACTTGTTGCATTCTAAGTGCTGTCATGCTGTTAATCGCAGAATCGTGTCATTCTTGTTTTGCTTGTCATTTGCAAACCGTGCATCCGTTTCCGGTGATCTTTATCGATTTTGACCGAAATCATCTCATCTTTCCAGTGGCATACTTGTTTTGCCAAGTTACTGCCTTGTTCATTCTTTTCTTCCGGAGCACGCATATGCATCGCATATCATATCTCGCATATCATGCATGTTTTGCATCATGTTGCTTGTGCATTTCCCGTGATTGATTGTGGTTCCATTGCTTGTGTTCTTGTTGTGGGTAGAGCCGGGAGACGAGTTCGTGAACGAGGAACCTGTTGAGTACGCTTACGAGGATCAAGCTTTCGACAACTCTGAGAACCTTGCAGGCAAGATGACCATACCCTCGAAATCACTTCTATCTTTGCTTTGCTAGTTGTTCGTTCTATTGCTATGCCGCGCTACCTACCACTTGCTATACCATTCCTCCCATATTTGCCATGTCAAGCCTCTAACCATCCTTCCCTAGCAAACCGTTGTTTGGCTAAGTTACCGCTTCTGCTCAGCCCTTCTTATAGCGTTGCTAGTTGTAGGCGAAGTTGAAGTTGGTTCCATGTTGGAACATGAATATTTTGGAATATCACAATATCTCTTATTTAATTAATGCATCTATATATTTGGTAAAGGGTGGAAGGCTCGGCCTTATGCCTGGTGTTTTGTTCCACTCTTGCCGCCCTAGTTTCCGTCATACCGGTATTATGTTCCTTGAGTTTGCGTTCCTTACGCGGTTGGATGATTTATGGGACCCCCTTGACAGTTCGCCTTGAATAAAATTCCTCCAGCAAGGCCCAACCTTGGTTTTACCATTTGCCACCTAAGCCTTTTTCCCTTGGGTTTTCGCGAGCCCGAGGGTCATCTTTATTTTAACCCCCCCGGACCAGTGCTCCTTCGAGTGCTGGCCCAAACCGAGCGATGTCCGGCGCCCCCTGAACGTAAGTAGTTTCAGGATCACTTCTTGATCACTTCTAGCTTCGCGGCCGTTGTGTTGCTTCTCTTCTCGCTCTCATTTGCGTATGTTAGCCACCATATATGCTTAGTGCTTGCTGCAGCTCCACCTCATTAGACCACCCTTTCCTATAAGCTTAAATAGTCTTGATCTCGCGGGTGTGAGATTCTTGAGTCCTCGTGACTCACAGATTCTACCAAAACAGTTGCAGGTGCCGACGATGCTAGTGCAGATGACGCAACCGAGCTCAAGTGGGAGTTTGATGAGGAACGTGGTCGTTACTATGTTTCTTTTTCTGATGATCAGTAGTGGAGCCCAGTTGGGACGATCGGGGATCTAGCATTTGGGGTTATCTTATTTTCATTTGGATTCAACCGTAGTCGGTCTATGTGTGGATTTTGGATGATGTATGAATTATATTTATGTATTGTGTGAAGTGGCGATTGTAAGCCAACTCTCGTTATCCCATTCTTGTTCATTACATGGGATTGTGTGAAGATGACCCTTCTTGCGACAAAACCACAATGCGGTTATGCCTCTAAGTCGTGCCTCGACACGTGGGAGATATAGCCGCATCGTGGGCGTTACAAGTTGGTAATCAGAGCCATCCCCGACTTAGGAGCCCCCTGCTTGATCGAATCGTTGGCATTGTTGAGTCTAGAAAAAAAATGTTTTGAGTCTTAGAATTATATAAATCGGAGAGTAGGATTCTTTTTACTCCTCAGTCCCTTCGTCGCTCTGGTGAGGTCTCCTGACGTAGAAGTTTTGTCTCTTCTCTCCTCAAATTTCACTAATTTTTTTTTAAGATCACGCGGGTATCTTGGAATCGTTCCGATGGTTTTGTGACGAGAACATTGTTCTTGGTGCCTCCTGACATTTAGGGGTTGTGGCAGTGTCCCGGGGGGTTGAGCTCTGAGGTGTTGTCGTCACAATTTTATCGTTGCAGTTCTGGAATACCTGAGTTTAGCCGACATCGAAAATCTCTTTTATGCAGTTGTTGGTGAGATCACCTCGACGCCACCCAGTACTGGGGCGGGAGTTCGGGAGTATTGCCATAACTCGTATAACGGATGCTTTTCGAAGGTTGAGGTACACGATTTCCGAAGGTTTCTTGGTTATGTGTTGACGGATGGATACAGCTGGACCTAGGAATTGCTAGTTTGGGTGATATATTTTGTGTCCCCTGTATCCCCAACACCAGATTGCATAACCAGAAAGTTTCGGGAGTTTATAGGTGGGATTGAAGTAGCTCTTAGCATTTCTTCCCGCAGATATTTGGTTTGTGATTGGGTAATCCTTACCACTTATTTGTTCCACTCGTACCTTTTCATTTTATTCATCAATCTCTTATCAAGTGGCTTCTCACCTTAATGGAAGGGTGATGATTTACTATGGAATTCATTCGTTCATCCTCGTTCGAATGTTTATTGTGAAGACTATATGTTGCAATTTCTATCCATTGATTCAATTTGCCTATCTGTCTATCAAGATGCTAACGGATGTCACCCTCTTCAGGATGGCTCCGCCAACGCGTCAGAATCCGGAACGCAATTGAGAGAGTCAGGCGAACCCTCCGCCACCACCTCCGCCTCCGGAGGCATGGCAAGCTATCATGGCAGCCACCAACGCCAATGCTCAGATGATTTTGCAACTCTTGCAAGAACGCACCCAAGGGCAAGGCAATCAAGGAAATCAAGGCCAAGGCAACAATCAGCCTCACTTCACTACCCTCAACCAGTTCCTCGCAAATCAGTCCAAGTCTTTCAGCTGCTGTGCCGAGGCCACAGACGCCGATGATTGGCTCGTGGACATCAACAAGCATTTTGAATGTAGCAACGTCAGGCCTGAGGACTTTGTCAAGTTCGCTTCTTTTCAACTCAAGGATCAAGCTGCCGAGTGGTATCAACAATACAAAGATTCCAGAGGAGGTCGTTTGATTACCTGGGATGATTTCCGCCGAGACTTCAAAGCTCACCACATTCCACAAAGTGTTGTTGAGAGCAAGCGTGAGGAGTTCCGCAATCTCAAGCAAGGCAGCATGTCCGTGTATCAATACAATACTCAGTTTCAGAAACTCGCTCGCTTTGCTAAGCAAGACGTTCTTGATGAAAAGAGCATGATCTATCAATTCAGAGGTGGCCTCAGAGAAGATCTGCAATTACCTCTCGTGCTTTTTGAGCCGACCAAGTATGATGATTTCTACAATATGGCTCTGAAGCAAGAGGCTGCTCAGCTCAAGTGTGAGGCATCTAAGAAGAGAGTCAGGGACGCAGTTCAGTCTTCTTCTTCCTCACTAGTGGCTGCTAAGCAACATAAGTTCTGGTTGCCTCCTCCTCCTACGTTTCGTCAGCCCTTCCAGCAGAAGAACAAAGGTGGCCATGGGTCTTCCCACTCATCCAACCCTGGCTATCAGAACAAGTCTCAGAATCAAGCTCCAAAGTCGAATGCTCCTTATCATCGTCCACTCTCAGAGGTGACTTGCAACAAGTGTCAGCAGAAAGGTCACTATGCTAACAAGTGCTTCAACCAAAGGCGTCTTCCGCCTCCTCCTCCCGTGATATCTTCCAGCAATGCAGTGGTCAAGCATAATCCCAAGTCTGCAAAGGTGAACATGATGAATGCAGCTCAAGCGGAGGAATCTACTGATGTGATAATGGGTAATCTCTCAGTTAATGATATTCCTGCAAAAGTCTTATTTGACACTGGTGCTTCGCTTTGTTTCATTTCAAGACCGTTTTTTGCCAAGCATGAATTCACTTGTTCACATTTGGGTAAACCCATGGATGTCGTTTCTTCGGGTAAACGTTTGATTTCTAGTTTGGTGGTTCCGGATGTTTCCATCAGGATGGGCGATTATAAATTTCTATCTTCTCCAATTGTCCTTGGTGACTCGGATATTGATCTTATTCTCGGGATGGACTGGCTTTCTAAGCACAAGGCTCAACTTGATTGTGCTCCCAGGGAAATTCAATTGACACACTCTTCTGAGGATGTGATTATATATGCCGCTCGTGATGAAACCATTCGGTTATTTTCTCTCAATGAGAAGGGCGAGTTGAATGCCATCTCTCAGATTCCAGTCGTTTGTGAGTACCAAGATGTCTTTCCAGAAGAGCTTCCGGGCATGCCTCCTCACCGGCCAGTTGAGTTCGTTATCGATCTTGAGCCTGGCACTCAACCCGTTTGCAAGCGTCCTTATAAGCTTGGACCCAAGGAGCTGAAGGAATTGAAGAAACAGCTCGATGAACAAGAGCGTCTGGGTTTGATCAGACCGAGTTCATCTCCATGGGGTTCTGGTGTTCTTTTTGTCCAGAAGAAGGATGGCACGGACAGACTTTGTGTCGACTACCGTCCATTGAACAAGAAGACAATCAATAACAAGTATCCACTTCCCAACATCAATGAACTATTCGAGCAACTTAAAGGTGCTAAAGTATTCTCCAAGCTTGACCTTCGTATGGGTTATCATCAGATTCACATTCGTGAAGAAGATATTCCCAAGACAGCTTTCAGAACAAGCTTTGGTTCTTATGAATATACTGTCATGTCTTTCGGCCTTGTCAATGCTCCTCCAACATTCTCTCGAATGATGAATTTCATCTTCAACCCCTATACCAATGAATTCGTCCTGGTGTATCTCGATGATAGCTTGGTCTTCTCCAAGAATAAGAAGGATCATGCCAAACATTTGCGATTGGTGCTCGACAAGCTCAGAGAGTATCAATTCTATGCGAAGTTTTCAAAATGTGAGTTTTGGCTTGATGAAGTTCTTTACCTTGGTCATATCATCTCTGCCAAGGGCATCGCTGTTAATCCCGAGAAGGTGTCTGCAATTGTGAATTGGGAACCTCCTCAAAATGTCAACCAGCTTCGCGGTTTTCTTGGTCTTGCAAGCTATTGCCGAAGATTCGTTGAGAATTTCTCTTAGATTGCAAAGCCTCTTTCCAACCTCCTTCAGAAGCATGTGAAGTATGTTTGGACTCCTGAGTGTGACGTTGCTTTCAACACTCTCAAAGAGAAACTCGTCACAGCTCCTGTCTTAACTCCTCCTGACGAATCCAAGCCATTCGAAGTTTTCTGTGATGCTTCTCTTCAAGGTCTCGGTGTTGTGTTAATGCAAGAGAAGAAAGTTGTGGCCTATACCTCTCGTCAGTTGAAGCCCAACGAAAAGAACTACCCCACTCACGATCTTGAGTTGGCGGCAGTTTTCCATGCATTAATCACATGGAGACATCTCTTGTTGGGAAGAAAAGTGGACATATTCACCGATCACAAGAGTCTCAAGTACATCTTCACTCAGCCCAACCTCAACCTCCGACAGACTCGATGGGTTGAAATGATTCAAGAGTACAATCCGAGTATTGAATATACTCCAGGCAAAGCCAATGTCATTGCAGATGCTTTGAGCAGGAAGGCTTATTGCAACAGCCTAATTCTCAAGCCATTCCAACCGGATCTTTGTGAAGCTTTCCGCAAGCTGAATCTCCAAGTTGTTCCTCAAGGCTTTCTTGCAAACCTAATAGTCTCTCCTACTTTGGAAGATCAAATTCGTGAGGCACAACTTCTTGATGCCATGGTGAAGAAGGTGAAACGTGGTATCGACAAGGGTCTTTCCAAATACAAGTGCTATCGCATTGATGACAGAGACACTTTATTCTTCGAGGACCGGATTGTGGTTCCTAAAGGTGATCTAAGGAAAGTCATTATGAACGAGGCGCAAAATTCTCTTCTTTCCATTCATCTTGGAAGTACGAACATGTACCATGACCTCAAGCAGTCGTATTGGTGGACTTGAATGAAGCGAGAAATCGCTCAATTCGTGAATGAATGTGATGTCTCTCGAAGGGTGAAAGCAGAACACCAACGACCAGCTGGTCTCCTCCAACCTCTTGCTATCCCAGAATGGAAGTTTGATCATATCGAAATGGACTTCGTGACTGGATTTCCCAAGTCCAAGCGTGGAAATGATGCTATCTTCGTTGCCATTGACAAGCTTACAAAAGTGGCTCATTTCCTTCCAATCAAAGAATCTATCACAACAGCTCAGTTGGCAAAGCTATACACCTCCAGGATTGTCTCTTTGCACGGCATTCCACAATTGATTTCTTCAGATCGTGGAAGTATCTTCACTTCTAAGTTCTGGAACTCCTTCCAGAAGGCCATGGGCACAAACATTCCCTTCAGCACAGCTTTCCATCCTCAAACTAGTGGCCAAGTCGAGCGAGTCAATCAAATTCTTGAAGATATGCTCAGGGCTTGTGTCATTTCCTTTGGCATGAAATGGGAAGATTGTCTTCCATATGCCGAATTCTCCTACAACAACAGCTTCCAAGCGAGTTCGGGCAAGGCCCCATTCGAGATTTGTCGTAGATTTGTCACGGCAGATGTCCTTGGTGTCAGGACTTAGTCGCGAGGCCAACGCATCTATGTGGTAGCTTGAGAGGGGTTGAGCGGAATCGAGAGACGCAACATAAGACGAGGATTTAGACAGCTTCGGGCCCCGGGAAACATCATCCGGTAACAACCCTACATGCTTTATAACCCATTTGCTGATATTGGCACTTGTAAATAAAGAATCCATTTGAATTGGCCTTCAATGCTCTGACTTGACAAAAATATTAGTCTCTGAAATATTCAACTGATATCCAGCCGGCTTGAAGATGTAAAACTTGCCGGTTTATGATTACCACCATTGTCGGGTTATAAAGGCTGATAATTCCGGGTCATGATTGTTGCCAACGCCGGTTCATGATTATTGATGACGCCGGGTTGTAGACATAGGGTCATAATGATTGGTGACGCCGAGTCAATCTGGTTTGCTCAAAATAGAGAATTTGAAAATATTTCTTCGATAATAATATAATACCTGTAGCCCTCTAGTCTTGAGTAGAACAAAGTGATGGCTTAAGACTTGCTTCAATATAAATGCTGCCACTTTGAAGAAATCCATATTGTTCATCTCAGTCACTAGTAAAAACTGAATACTCCATATTATGTAGCCCCCAAGTGCCGGGTTGTCATGCTTGCAGCAACCTGGGACTTGTAATTGCCTTATGCTCATATAAACTTCAACCAGCGTAGCCCCCAAGGGCCGGGTCATTATGCAATAATGAGCAGGGACTTTGTAAATATGATCATGTAAACTTGACCAGCAACGTGTAGCCCCCAAGGGCCAGGTCAGTAAGATATTACCGAGCTGGGACTTTGTATATGATTCATTGATAATAACAGTATATGATGTAATCTCCACCATGGGGCTTGAACCCACGTCCACAAGGTTAAGAGCTTTGTACTCTACCAACTGAATAGTGGATCTTTCAATATAACGGATTAAGGCTTGTGTACCTTGAATTTTCGACAGGAGCAATTGGTAGCCCCCAAGGGCCGGCTCATTTAGAATGTGATGAGTCGGGTCTTCAATAAGTTTGAGCAAAAAATGACTTTGCATTAGCCCCCAAGTGCCATGGTGCATGCTGGCAGTGACATGGGACTTTGCATATTCGATGTAATCTCAATTTGAATAATGTAGCCCCCAAGTGCCGGGTTGTAAGCCTGCAGCGACGCGGGACTATTCCTTTCATTGTAGAATAAATCATATCCATTGGTAAAATAATAGCCATTGCGCCAAAGTGACTTTGAAAACCTCAATCATAATATTAGTTACTGATAACCATAATAAAAATCCAGCCATGTTGGCTATTAAAAATTTGAATAACCCGGTTTGTGAAAATCTTCAAATTCAATATCATAGTGAAAATCCAGCCAAGTTTGGCTATTTGAAGATTCAAATACCTTATCTGTTGATAAGTAAATCCGGAGTTTTAAATACCGGGGCCCCTTGGCCGATGGCAATTTAATACGCCTCCATTGTAAGCCGGAATTTTTATAACCCAGCGGCTTATAGCCTTTGAGAAAATCCAGAACGGATAATCATTGTGAAGCATCGATTTTAATGATGAGCTTGGACTTAAACATTTATATAAGTCATAGTTCTGCAAATCCTGCACAGAGTTTAAACAACATACGCCCTGGCGACTTAATGTCAAAAGCCAGGGCGGGTAACTACCCAAATGTAGCCTTATCCTGCACACAAGTAGATCACAAGAACCCTTGGCGGTTTACCGCAGGGCGGGTCATAATATCTTACATATGAGCACTGATGTGTAAAAAAGGAGTCACAGATAAGCCTGTTATGAATCATAACTTTGAAACATAATTATAATATCATACTTGTGATATTGAATTTGCATTGTCGGTTTATATGACCTGCACAATAAGGGTGATAACCCAATCTTTGATACGCACATGATTCCAATGGCGCAATTCAAAACATACCGGCGGCTTAAAGTGGGCCGGTTTAAACATAATCATGTATAAACAATATCATACCTGTGATATTGAATTGTACTGCCGGCTTATGACACCTGTGCAGTAAGTGTGATAACCCAATCCTTAGAAGCCAATGCTTCCACATAGATGATGATTGTCATAAGCCGGCGACTTATCATCGAAAATCAAGCCGGGTTTAAATAGAAACCACTCATATACACTTTAGATGTGTTCAAAAGAGCTTCAAATGAAATCCCAAAAATTATTTGCAAAAAGAGACTTCAAAAATTTTGAGGCTTCTGATTCGAATACGATCAGAAAACCGTCCCAAAGGGGTTAAGCTAAGATTCGAATACGATCATATAGCCCCCAGTGGCTTTGGCGTTGCCGATCAAGAGGGTACTGACAGCTATGTTCTCTTTGGTTCGAATACGACCTATGTTTGAACAGGAAGCCCCCAAATGACCTTGAGAGTTGTTTAACGACGCTGATTCGAATACGATCCACGTCGGTTCCCAAGAGGGGTTGAGCTATGAATCGAATACGATCAAGAACCCCCCTAGTGAGCTCGGCAGTGTGCCGATCAAGAGGGTACTGACAACTATGTTCTCTTTGGTTCGAATACGACCTATGTTTGAATAGGAAGCCCCCTAGTGATCATGAGAATATTTAGCGACTCTGATTCGAATACGATCAGGATCACACCCAAAGGGTTAAGCTAAATTCGAATACGATCAGCTCCCAATGGTCATTAAAGCAGGGTATCTATATTTGAGTTGTGCTTTGTAACAGACTCTTTTTGGTCCCTTTAATTTTTCCTGAAAACTCAAACTTTTGCGAGAGATAAATTCTTTTTGAACCGGAAAAACCGGATATTGAGAGTTTCAAAGCTTTGTGATGAACAAATTTACCTTGAACCGGATTTGAGAGCTTCAAAACTTTGTGGCAGATAAATTTCCCTTGAACCGGATATTTAAAAGCTTCAGTGCTTTGTGGGAGATGTCAAGTCTCTTGAGCCGGATCTAAACCGGAATCCTTCTTTTTAAGCCAGAAATTTTCTGACGGCCTTTAAACTTTCATCAATATGGTAGTAGCCTCCGGAACCGGGTTATCATTCCCTCCAATGACTCGGAATTCCCGAGTCATGCCATCGTAGCCCCCGAGTCTCAAGACGACTCGAGGTGTTGGCTTGAGATTCTCCATATTTGACCATAGCAGAAGGTGTATATCATTGGCATTGATAGCACGATGTGAATCCACAGAAGGTTGAGGTGACTGCGGCGGGTTTATAAATGATCCCGTATGAGCCGTGTCAGCAACTCGGCCAATGGTTCCTTCCAACTGGCTGTTTCAAGTTTAACCAAACTATAGTGGCGGCGACTTGTGCGCCTGCCCATTGAGCCATCCAGTGCAGACGGCGGCTGATAATACATGATAATTTGCCTCCAATTTTGTTGGAAGAAAAACCGGGCTTCCCAAGCAGTGACTTGCTCATACTCAATAATCAGCTCACGCAGACAGGTGTGGCCCGGTATGTTGATATAGACCAGGCCGCGAGAGACAGATGGTAAAAACAACTGTAGCATCAGAGGTGGTACAAACGGATGAGTTGGTCACGACGTTGTAAACCGGTGTGGTCGGGCGAGTCAATTGCCGGCGCGGTAAGCCGCGCGGATGGGCGAGTCAACCACGTCGTGTTGATGTAGTGAACAATTGTCCTACATCAAAAACATCGCAAGCCAGAGTAATTGCTCCTTTTTAAAGAAAACGATATATAATATATAAAAATTTACTGGATTGATTTCACCTGATATGTCAGGCCAGAAATTATCCACCGCGGAGTCGATGATCATCACGGTGAAGCTGAAATCAATCACGGCCGAGTCGGCCGCGGGAGCAAACAGATGAGCCGGCCGTGGCGTTGTAAGCCGGTGCGGACGAGCAAGTTGTCCTCCGCGTTGTAAACCAGCGCGGACGCTTGAACCGGTGGCGAGGGCGGACGGGCGAGTCGTCCATGGCGTCGTAAGGTGGTGCGGACGGGCGAGTCGGCCGACGCGTTGATGTAAACCGGACCGCGATACGCGTGTCCGTGAAGCTGCACGACACAACCGAGCATGCCTCCGCGGTGTAATACCACCCATTTTTTCTTTCAATAGCCGTCCTGCATAAAAATATTACAGGCCAGAGTAATTGTTCACACAAAAATTACTATGTGCTATGAAAACAAACCGGACGGATATCACCCGATGCTTTTTGTTTGGACAACGGATGATCCATCCATCGCGACAGAGGCAGTTTAAGCTGGTCGGCGACTCAATATGGTCCCGGCGGTTCAAGTAGAAACCCTTCGGGTTATTCTCCAAGTCTTTAAGCTCCCGGCACGGGCGGTGCAGATGTGTACGTCGCCTCCGACGCCGGCGCACGAGGACCGGATCATACCTTGGCCATGAGTCAATTGACCTGTGTACAACATAACATACTGTGAAAAAAGCTTTGGATGATACTTAATTATACCAGTAAAAGTTTAGAAAAATAGCACCTGATTTGTTCATATGGCAGATGATCCGTATGTGGCATCTGTAGATAACCTTTAGTACTATCACTTTGGTCCTTATATGCATCCAAAGGATTTTTTTGCTGACCCCCTCGAGGACCTCACGAGATGCTGTCGTAGCTCTTCTCCTTCATATATTGCTGAACCTTGATATATTGCTGAACGGCAGGTGAGGCCACAAAAGCAGCGGGGGCGGTTCGATGCAGCAAATCCGGGTCGACGCGGCACCGACGGCTCATGGAGCGGTAGTTTGAATCTATGGCTCGCTGACGCCCCCTGTAGGTGGCTACGGCGGAACTCGTGGTGAACCGGCGATGATGGGGGCGTTCGTGGCAAACCGGCAGGTGACTCAACATTAAAGGCGGCCGGGCCATGCTCAAGGTGGAAGTGAAGCCAAGCCCGGCTCAGAACAGCGCGCGGGAGGCCAAGCATTGGAACGTCCGGCTCGCGCAAGGCCGCAGACGCGATGGCGGAGGCAAACCGGCGATGGGCGGCGACTTGGCGGGTTACGATAAAAACAAGACCCGGACAGTAGCGTGCGACTCATTGGTAAACCGGTGATTTTGGATCCCGGCAATCTGGAAGTCGCGGGGCGGCTCTCCGGGAGCTGCTCAAGGCAGGTTATGATCAATGTGAACCATGGTCACGGCAGCGGTTAGAGCAGCAGGGCGGCGAGTCACAACAGCTCGATCGCGGCAGCTGAAACAAAACGCGCTGGCGAGGACAACCCGGCGGCATGGCTGCGGGTCTCAGTTGCGGAGGCACTCGGAGTGAGCTGAGACGGCCGGCGGGTGCTCGAAGTGGAAGCCAACCAGAGCAGACGCGGGTATGACTTGGGGATGGAAACAGAGCCTGAGTCCCCAGCTTCCCGGCGCTGAGCACTCCGCAATTTTGACCTTGTAGTTTTGGAAACTAGAGATTGATCCGATATGCAAGAGAAACGCCACGTCTAATTTTCACTAGAATGCGCTGTATTGAGTAATTAGACATAAGAGGCCGCATTCAGTATGTATCTGTCCTAACACATGGCGTGACCCAATAGTAGAAGCGGAAGATGATTTTTGGCCTTTCGCCGGACGGTGAGTTGCGCCGGTTTGACTCGGATACGGGCCGATTTGATGTGGCAGCTTGATGGGTCAGTAGATGCAGCGCTCGACAACCATTGGAAGATTCAAAAATATATGAACTATCGCACTCCAATAACACTGCCTCTACGTAAGTAGTACTTCTAGTAGATGAACATGTTGGTTTTCACGCATAGAGAATATCACAAGCAGCCACAGTTGATGCCTTGGGACTTGTAGCGTGTCCGATTCGCCAAATAGATTATAGTAGAAACCATCTCGGCGACTTGGAAATTTGACGGCCTTGCAGCAAAATTTGATCCGGTCCGATGAATCGCCTGGTCGCGTGTTGCAGCGTACACAGATACAACCCTAACTCTTAATCCAATCTCGTATATGCCGTTCCAACTGTTGGTCAACGATGTAAATCCTTCCACGCCAACGGCAGAAAACTTCGCAGCGAACAACGCCGACTCTACATCATCGGGATCATCACGAGCTTCTCGAACCCTAGGAAAAATCCCTCCAAGAACTCAACACCATCGTGCGCAGGCCCCACGGTGGGCGCCAACTGTCGTAGATTTGTCACGGCAGATGTCCTTAGTGTCAGGACTTAGTCGCGAGGCCAACGCATCTATGTGGTAGCTTGAGAGGGGTTGAGCGGAATCAAGAGACGCAACACAAGACGAGGATTTAGACAGCTTCGGGCCCCGGGAAACATCATCCGGTAACAACCCTACATGCTGTTTGAGGCTAGGTCTGATTATGATCACGGGAGAGTCGCCGGGAACCGGCTCTCGGTGTCTAGCCCTAGAGATTGTTTCTTGTTCCTCTTTGGGGTGCCCTGCCCCTCCTTATATAAGTTGGAGAGGCGGCTTTACATGTAGAGTCCTAGTAGGATTAGAACTAACTTATTCCCTATTACAAGTCGGATACAAGTACGGGAATATTTCCTTGTAAAGGAAATATTCCTCATGCCTTCCGTCTTAAGCCGACCCATCATAAACGTGAGCCGGCCTTCTGGGCCTTGGGCCTTGTCTTCTATCTGACCCGCCATCGGGGCCATCCATGAATCGTCAGGCTCGTGAGTCGTCAGTCCTCCGGCGGGTCCACGGTGAAGCGCCAAGTCCGACCGGGTCATACTTCCGGCCGGGTCATACCGCGGGGTATATCCCCGACAAGATTCTCTATGGCAGAAAGTGTCGTATTCCTCTCAATTGGTCAGAGATTGGTGAACGCCAACTTCTTGGCAATGACTTAATCACAGAGGCTGAAGAAATGTGTAAAGTCATCCGTGAAAATCTCAAAGCCGCGCAATCGCGCCAAAAGAGTTACTATGATAGCAAGCACCGTGATTTGGCTTTCGAGATCGGACACCATGTCTACCTCCGCGTCTCTCCAATGAAAGGCACTCGTCGCTTCGGTATCAAAGGGAAGCTTGCCCCTAGATACGTGGGTCCTTTCAAGATCATTGGCAAAAGAGGTGACCTCGCCTATCAACTTGAGCTTCCCTCCAACTTCGCGAACGTGCACGATGTGTTCCACGTGTCACAGCTCCGCAAGTGCTTCAAGACTCGTGAGCGCACCATCAACTTCGAAGAGATTGACCTCCAAGAAGATCTGTCTTATCATGAGCACCCTGTTGCTATTCTTGAAGAAACTGAGCGCAAGACTCGCAACAAGTCAATCAAATTCCTGAAAGTGAAGTGGCCGCACCATTCCGACCGAGAAGCCACCTGGGAACGCGAGGACCACCTCCATTCAGAATATCCGGAGTTCTTTCAGTCCTAGATCTCGGGACGAGATCCTCTCGTAGTGGTGGAGTGTTGTAACACCCCGGATGTAACTTTCCATATTTGTAACTCCAACTCTTGCCATTTTCGGCTATGTGTTATGATATTCCCTATGTGGTTGGGTTTTGTTTTTTGTTTTGTATTTTGTTGCCATGCATGTCATATCATGTCATCATGTGCATCTCATTTGCATACGTGTTCGTCTCTTGCGCCCGAGCATTTTCCCCGTTGTCCGTTTTGCAATCCGACACTCCCCCGTGCACCGGCGCATACCTCTTGTTTCTTTTCGTGAGCGGGTGTTAAACGTTCTCGGAATGGACCGAGGTTTGCCAAGTGGCCTTGGTACAGCAGCGGTAGACCACCTGTCAAGTTTCGTTCCATTTGGAGGTCGTTTGATGCTCCAACGGTTAACCGGGTAACCGCAAAGTCCTTTTGTGTGTTGCAGCAAAACCCCCCTCCTAACAGACCAATATCCCATCCAAGTCCCTTCCATGCTCTCGGTCGTTCGATCACGATCGTGTGGGCGAAAACCGCACCCATTTGGAGTCTCCTAGCTCCCTCTACCTATATATATGTGATCCCCCTCCGAATTCGCGGTGCAAACCCTAGTCCCTTCCCCTCTCTGCAGCCGGACGTGTCCGGCCCGAGCCGGACGAAATCCCGCCGGCCGCCCGGGCCTATCCGCAGCCGCCGACGTGGCGCCGCCATCAGCCGCTGACCGCAGGCCCGCGAGGCGGCACGGCCGCCCCCCGACGGCCCGGTCGCCCTCTCCCCGCGCCTGTTGCCCGCTCCCGCCGCTCGAGCGCTGACGCGCCGGCGGCCGGCCCGGTCGCCCGCGCCTCCACGCCGGCGACCGCCCCCGACCGCGCCCTCCGCCGCCCGCGTCCTCTCGTCCCCGACCCGGCGACCAGCGTCCTCGCTCGCCGGACCACCGGTCCCCCTCCCGAGCTCCTCTTCCCTCCTCTCCGGCTCCGGCCCGGCCAGCTCCAACTCCGACGCGAGCTCCGGCGAGCCCGAGTCGCGCCCGATCCAGATCTCGTTCGAAGGTTGACTTCTCCCCTCCCCCGAATTTCTCCCGTCCCGTATATTTCACTTTATGTGCTCATGTTCATCACATCATAACTCCGTGCATACTGCTCCGTTTCGTGCATGTAATATATCGAAATGTTCGCCTCGAGATGATTTTCATTTTGTTACATTGTGACATGCTCGTTTGAGTCCATATTGATGCCCAAATCTCTGGTGCAAGAGTGCTATATGCTGTTAACTGCTGTTACTTATCAGAACTTGGTGATTTGTTATTTTTGTTGCAATTGATGTGTGCATCTTATGAGTATGAGCTCTACATGTGTTTTGATCTATGCCATGCCGTCTTTACAGAAGTGTATGCCATGTATTTTTGTGATCTATGCCATGCCGTCTTATGAGTATGAGCTCTACAAGCATGCAAACTAGGCTTCGTGATGTTTCTGTTTTTAGGGACTTCGGATTTTTGCCGTCTGTTACTGCTGTTATTTTGTTGTTATGTATCCATGTGGCTACAGAGAGATCCATGCTTCTTTTGGGCATGTTCAGTAAGGATGTTTTGTAGATATAGTTGTTTTCTATCCATCCATGCCTCTGTTTGCAATTATGGAGTGCCATAGCATGTCTTAATCTTGCTCTACTTTTGCTATAAAATATTCCTGGCAGATTGATAACATGATATTCAATTTTGCCAAGGTTGTTGTAGTTGATCCACACATGCTATGAACTTGCTTTTACAATGGTCAGCTTCATAAACATGCCATCTTGCTGTAGGTATGCTTGCTTTGTCATGCATTGCTCTGTGATGAGTGAATCAAGCTCACCAAGATGCCTTCATAATACTGTTTCTGCCATGCTCTGTTTTCTGCCAAGTCTGAAACCTGTTAACGAAACTTGCTATGTTTACATGGGTGCCATCATATCTTCTGGTCCTTTCTGGCTCATGGTCAGTAAGGGACTTTTGTTCTATGCTTTTAGTAGATTCATTCCATGGCTTGTTTTCCTATGTTAGGGTCCTGTAGCATGTGCTTTTCTTGCTCTGAATATTGCTACCTGATGCTGTTTCAGCCATGTCCAGTAATTTCACAGTCTGTGATCCTGTTATCTTTTGCACTTTTGCCATGCTTTTTTGAACCTGTTATGGTGTGATCTAGCCGTAGCTCAGTGTTCATCTTTTTTCACGCATCCCCTGTAGATTACTTACATATGCTTTGTTGCTATGTTGGGGTGCCGTAGCATAGTTACTTGTTGCATTCTAAGTGCTATCATGCTGTTAATCGCAGAATCGTGTCATTCTTGTTTTGCTTGCCATTTGCAAACCGTGCATCCGTTTCCGGTGATCTTTATATCGATTTCGACCAAACTCATCTCATCTTTCCAGTGGCATACTTGGTTTGCCAAGTTACTGCCTTGTTCATTCTTTTCTTCCGGAGCACGCATATGCATCGCATATCATATCTCGCATATCATGCATGTTTTGCATCATGTTGCTTGTGCATTTCCCGTGATTGATTGTGGTTCCATTGCTTGTGTTCTTGCTGTGGGTAGAGCCGGGAGACGAGTTCGTGAACGAGGAACCTGTTGAGTACGCTTACGAGGATCAAGCTTTCGACAACTCTGAGAACCTTGCAGGCAAGATGACCATACCCTCGAAATCACTTCTATCTTTGCTTTGCTAGTTGTTCGTTCTATTGCTATGCTGCGCTACCTACCACTTGCTATATCATGCCTCCCATATTTGCCATGTCAAGCCTCTAACCATCCTTTCCTAGCAAACCGTTGTTTGGCTAAGTTACCGCTTTTGCTCAGCCCTTCTTATAGCGTTGCTAGTTGCAGGTGAAGTTGAAGTTGGTTCCATGTTGGAACATGGATATTTTGGAATATCACAATATCTCTTATTTAATTAATGCATCTATATATTTGGTAAAGGGTGGAAGGCTCGGCCTTATGCCTGGTGTTTTGTTCCACTCTTGCCGCCCTAGTTTCCGTCATACCGGTATTATGTTCCTTGAGTTTGCGTTCCTTACGCGGTTGGGTGATTTATGGGACCCCCTTGACAGTTCGCCTTGAATAAAACTCCTCCAGCAAGGCCCAACCTTGGTTTTACCATTTGCCACCTAAGCCTTTTTCCCTTGGGTTTTCGCGAGCCCGAGGGTCATCTTTATTTTAACCCCCCCGGACCAGTGCTCCTTCGAGTGTTGGCCCAAACCGAGCGATGTCCGGCGCCCCCTGGGCATCCAGGGTCTATGCCAACCCGACGTCTGGCTCATCCGGTGTGCCCTGAGAACGAGATATGTGCAGCTCCTATCGGGATTTGTCGGCACATTCGGGTGGCTTTGCTGGTCTTGTTTTACCATTGTCGAAATGTCTTGTAAACCGGGATTCCGAGACTGATAGGTCTTCCCGGGAGAAGGTTTATCCTTCGTTGACCGTGAGAGCTTATGATGGGCTAAGTTGGGACACCCCTGCAGGGTATTATCTTCCGAAAGCCGTGCCCGCGGTTATGAGGCAGATGGGAATTTGTTAATGTCCGGTTGTAGAGAACTTGTCACTTGACTTAATTAAAATACATCAACCGTGTGTGTAGCCGTGATGGTCTCTTCTCGGCGGAGTCCGGGAAGTGAACACGGTTTGAGTTATGCATGAACATAAGTAGTGTCAGGATCACTTCTTGATCATTCTAGCTTCGCGACCGTTGCGTTGCTTCTCTTCTCGCTCTCACTTGCGTATGTTTAGCCACCATATATGCTTAGTGCTTGCTGCAGCTCCACCTCATTACACCATCCTTTCCTATAAGCTTAAATAGTCTTGATCTCGCGGGTGTGAGATTGCTGAGTCCTCGTGACTCACAGATTCTACCAAAACAGTTGCAGGTGCCGACGATGCCAGTGCAGATGACGCAACTGAGCTCAAGTGGGAGTTCGATGAGGAACGTGGTCATTACTATGTTTCTTTTCCTGATGATCAGTAGTGAAGCCCAGTTGGGACGATCGGGGATCTAGCATTTGGGGTTATCTTATTTTCATTTGGATTTGACCGTAGTCGGTCTATGTGTGGATTTTGGATGATGTATGAATTATATTTATGTATTGTGTGAAGTGGCGATTGTAAGCCAACTCTCGTTATCCCATTCTTGTTCATTACATGGGATTGTGTGAAGATGACCCTTCTTGCGACAAAACCACAATGCGGTTATGCCTCTAAGTCGTGCCTCGACACGTGGGAGATATAGCCGCATCGTGGGCGTTACAAGTTGGTAATCAGAGCCATCCCCGACTTAGGAGCCCCCTGCTTGATCGAATCGCTGGCGTTGTTGAGTCTAGAACAAAAATGTTTTGAGTCTTAGGATTATATATATCGGAGAGTAGGATTCTTTTTACTCCTCAGTCCCTTCGTCGCTCTGGTGAGGTCTCCTGACGTAGAAGTTTTGACTCTTCTCTCCTCAAATTTCACTAAAAAAATTTTAGGATCACGCGGGTATCTTGGAATCGTTCCGATGGTTTTGTGACGAGAACATTGTTCTTGGTGCCTCCTGACATTTAGGGGTTGTGGCAGTGTCCCGGGGAGTTGAGCTCCGAGGTGTTGTCGTCACAATTTTATCTTTGCAGTTCTAGAATACCTGAGTTTCGCCGACATCGAAAATCTCTTTTATGCAGTTGTTGGTGAGATCACCTCGACGCCACCCAGTACTGGGGCGCGAGTTCGGGAGTATTGCCATAACTCGTATAACGGATGATTTTCGAAGGTTGAGGTACACGATTTCCGAAGGTTTCTTGGTTATGTGTTGACGGATGGATACAGCTGGACCTAGGAATTGCTAGTTTGGGTGATATATTTTGTGTCCCCTGTATCCCCAACAACAGATTGCATAACCAGAAAGTTTCGGGAGTTTATAGGTGGGATTCAAGTAGCTCTTAGCATTTCTTCCCGCATATATTTGGTTTGTGATTGGGTAATCCTTACCACTTATTTGTTCCACTCGTACCTTTTTATTTTATTCATCAATCTCTTATCAAGTGGCTTCTCACCTTAATGGAAGGGTGATGATTTACTATGGAATTCATTCGTTCATCCTCGTTCAAATGTTTATTGTGAAGACTATATGTTGCAATTTCTATCCGTTGATTCAATTTGCCTATCTGTCTATCAAGATGCTAACGGATGCCACCCTCTTCAGGATGGCTCCGCCAACGCGTCAGAATCCGGAACGCAATGAAGGGAGTCAGGCGAACCCTCCGCCACCACCTCCGCCTTCGGAGGCATGGCAAGCTATCATGGCAGCCACCAACGCCAATGCTCAGATGATTTTGCAACTCTTGCAAGAACGCACCCAAGGGCAAGGCAATCAAGGAAATCAAGGCCAAGGCAACAATCAGCCTCACTTCGCTACCCTCAACCAGTTCCTCGCAGATCAGCCCAAGTCTTTCAGCTGCTGTGCCGAGGCCACAGACGCCGATGATTGGCTCGTGGACATCAACAAACATTTTGAATGTAGCAACGTCAGGCCTGAGGACTTTGTCAAGTTCGCTTCTTTTCAACTCAAGGATCAAGCTGCCGAGTGGTATCAACAATACAAAGATTCTAGAGGAGGTCGTGTGATTACCTGGGATGATTTCCACCGAGACTTCAAAGCTCACCACATTCCACAAAGTGTTGTTGAGAGCAAGCGTGAGGAGTTCCGCAATCTCAAGCAAGGCAGCATGTCCGTGTATCAATACAATACTCAGTTTCAGAAACTCGCTCGCTTCGCTAAGCAAGACGTTCTTGATGAAAAGAGCATGATCTATCAATTCAGTGGTGGCCTCAGAGAAGATCTGCAATTACCTCTCGTGCTTTTTGAGCCGACCAAGTATGATGATTTCTACAATATGGCTCTGAAGCAAGAGGCTGCTCAGCTCAAGTGTGAGGCTTCTAAGAAGAGAGTCAGGGACGCAGTTCAGTCTTCTTCTTCCTCACTAGTGGCTGCTAAGCAACAGAAGTTCTGGTTGCCTCCTCCTCCTCCGTTTCGTCAGCCTTTCCAGCAGAAGAACAAAGGTGGCCATGGGTCTTCCCACTCATCCAACCCTGGCTATCAGAACAAGTCTCAGAATCAAGCTCCAAAGTCGAATGCTCCTTATCATCGTCCACTCTCAGAGGTGACTTGCAACAAGTGTCAGCAGAAAGGTCACTATGCTAACAAGTGCTTCAACCAAAGGTGTCATGGAATTGCCACGGCAGATGTCCTTAGTGTCAGGACTTAGTCGCGAGGCCAATGCATCTATGTGGTAGCTTGAGAGGGGTTGAGCGGAATCGAGAGACGCAACACAAGACAAGGATTTAGACAGCTTCGGGCCCCGGGAAACATCATCCGGTAACAACCCTACATGCTGTTTGAGGCTATGTCTCATTATGATCACGGGAGAGTCGCCGGGAACCGGCTCTCGGTGTTTAGCCCTAGAGATTGTTTCTTGTCTTGTCTGTCCCTCTTTGGGGTGCCCTGCCCCTCCTTATATAAGTTAGAGGGGCAGGTTATATGCGGAGTCCTAGTAGGACTAAGACTAGTCTATCTTTTCTTACAAGTTGAATACAAGTCCGGGTCTTGCTTCCTTGGTAGGAGAATATTCTTTATGCCTT
The DNA here is from genome assembly GCF_018294505.1 of Triticum aestivum. Lineage (NCBI taxonomy): Eukaryota > Viridiplantae > Streptophyta > Magnoliopsida > Poales > Poaceae > Triticum > Triticum aestivum. The sequence continues at coordinate 201,544,200 of NC_057796.1, read as the reverse complement.
TCCTCATAAACCGGCCCACCATAACATGAGCCGGCCCTCTGGGCCTTGGGCCTACTCTTATGTCTGACCGGCCGTCGGGGCCATCATTAAGTCGCCAGGCTAATGAGTCGCCAATCCTTCGTCGGGTTACGATGAAGCGCCATGTCGCCGGGTTCATACTCCCGGCCGAGTCATACCGCGGGTATACCCCGACATTAGCCCCCATTTAAATATGGATTCATCCATGTAAACTGATCCTGTAAATTAAACACAAGAACAAGCTTGATAGGTTGTGCTCCGGGTTAAATATTTTCCTAAACCGGCACCTGATCATCTTTAAGTCTTGTCATTTTCCTCCTGGATGCATACTCAAGATCTATAGCAAATCTTTTTAACAGATATGTCCAAACCTTGCCAATGCAAAAAATCCAGGCACTTCTTCTAAAAAATCCGGGTCAATAGGCCAGCTTCATAACCAATCTGCTGACATTGGCTCTTGTAGAGAAACATTATAAGAAATAATCCATTTGATTCGGCCTTCAATGCTCTGACTTGACAAAAATATTGGTCTTGAAATATTCAACTGATATTCAGCCGGCTTAAAGATGTAGATCTTGCCGATGATTGCCAAAATTGCCGGGTTATAAATAACTGATGCCGGGTCATGATTGTTGCAGACACCGGGTTAATCTGGTCTACTCCAAACTGAGAATTACTCATAAACTGAATATTCCACATATGTAGCCCCCAAGTGCCGGGTTGTCATGCTTGCAGCAACCTAGGACTTGTAATTGCCTTATGCTCATAAAAACTTCAACCGGTGTAGCCCCCAAGGGCCGGGTCATTATGCAATAATGAGCAGGGACTTTGTAAATATGATCATGTAAACTTGACCAGCAACGTGTAGCCCCAAGGGCCGGGTCAGTAGATATTACCGGAGCTGGGACTTTGTATATGATTCATGATAATAACAGCATATATGTAATCTCACCATGGGGCTTGAACCCACGTCACAAGGTTAAGAGCTTTGTACTCTACCAACTGAGTAGTGGATCTTTCAATATAATAGATTAAGGCTTGTGTACCTTGAATTTTCGACATGAGCAATTGGTAGCCCCCAAGGCCGGCTCATACAATTGATGAGTCGGGTCTTCAATAAGTGGAGCAAAAAATGTCTTTACATTAGCCCCCAAGTGCCATGGTGCATGCTGGCAGTGACATGGTATTGGGGATCGTTAGCAGAATTTAAAATTTTCCTACGCTCGACAAGATCCATCTATGGACTATACTAGCAACGAGGGAAAGGAGTGCATCTACATACCATTGTAGATCGCGAGCGGAAGCGTTCCAATGAACGAGGTTGATGGATCGTACTCGCCGTGATCCAAATCACCGATGACGAGTGCCGAACGGACGGCACCTCCGCGTTCAACACACGTACGGAGCAGCGACATCTCCTCCTTCTTGATCCAGCAAGGGGGAAGGAGAGGTTGATGGAGATCCAGCAGCACGACGGCGTGGTGGTGGATGTAGCGGGATCTCGGCAGGGCTTCGCCGAGCTTCTGCGAGAGGGAGAGGTGTTGCAGGGGAGGAGGGAGGCGCCAAAGGCTGTAGCACTGCTGCCCTCCCTCCCCCCTTTATATAGGCCCCCTGGGAGGGGGGCGCCGGCCAAGACCCATCTGCATGGGGGGGCGGCGGCCAGGGGGGAGACTTGCCCCCCAAGGCAAGTGGGGCGCCCCCCCACCCTAGGGTTTCCAACCCTAGGCGCAGGGGGAAGGCCCATGGGGGGCGCCCCAGCCCACTAAGGGCTGGTTCCCTTCCCACTTCAGCCCATGGGGCCCTCCGGGATAGGTGGCCCCACCCGGTGGACCCCCGGGACCCTTCCGGTGGTCCCGGTACAATACCGGTGACCCCCGAAACTTTCCCGGTGGCCGAAACTTGACTTCCTATATATAATTCTTCACCTCTGGACCATTCCGGAACTCCTCGTGACGTCCGGGATCTCATCCGCGACTCCGAACAACTTTCAGGTTTCCGCATACTCATATCTCTACAACCCTAGCGTCACCGAACCTTAAGTGTGTAGACCCTACGGGTTCGGGAGACATGCAGACATGACCGAGACGCCTCTCCGGTCAATAACCAACAGCGGGATCTGGATACCCATGTTGGCTCCCACATGTTCCACGATGATCTCATCGGATGAACCACGATGTCGAGGATTCAATCAATCCCGTATACAATTCCCTTTGTCAATCGGTATGTTACTTGCCCGAGATTCGATCGTCGGTATCCCAATACCTTGTTCAATCTCGTTATCGGCAAGTCTCTTTACTCGTACCGCAATGCATGATCCCGTGTGTTGAGGATATAGACCTTAGAGTCACCCACCAGGAGGGGCCGGGTTACTCATAATGGTCATCGCGAGAAGCCCGGCGCCAAGCTTGAAGACGGTGGGCCAAAGATGGGCTTAAGACCCGGATATGGCTTAAGGCCCGTAGTTACAATCATCATTATGGTAGAACTTGTAGTGTAAGGCAAGAATAGTTGAGAGTCCGAGCCGGACATTCTTATGAGCCGGCCGGGACTCTGAGAGCTGCTGGGCGTCAGCCTCCCTATATAAAGGGACGACCCGGCAGCGGTTTAGGGGCAAGAAAGATCTCATCGAGAGCCGGGCATAGCAGTTAAGCTCCCTGGTCATCGAAACCCTAATCAATACCACCTCAACTGGACGTAGGCTTTTACCTTCACCGTAAGGGGCCGAACCAGTATAAACCCTCGTGTTCCTTGTCCCGTTAACCCCTTCAAGCTTCCTAGCGGCGATGGCTCCACGACTAAGTCCTAGCTTGAGGACATCTGCCGTGACAATTCCACGACAGTTGGCGCCCACCGTGGGGCCAGCGCACGATGGATTTGAGTTCTTGAAGGGCAGCTTCGAAGGGCTCAAGAGATACGCTGTGGGCCGGATGACCAAGAGTCGTCGCGGCAAGCTCTACATCGACGATGCAAACTGGGGCCCCGACGCCGGCTCAATTGAGTACGGGTACCGGGTCCCCTTCGGCGGAATTCATGTTTTCATTGGCAAGATTGGTGAGCCGGGCCCTGAGCCGGATCTCTGCGCCGATCTCATCGAGACGGCTCAGCGTGCACGACCCGCCCGGGCCCTGCCTGCCTTAAAGCATGCTTTTGTGGGATGTATCCATGGAGGGCTCTCTGATAGATCTGGATCTGGTGATGAGACGGCCGCCGGCTCTGACGGCGAGTCGTCCACAGATGAGTCAAACTCGTTGTATCAACTTCAAGATGGCAGGCTCATGGGTTGTTCCGATGGTGACAGTATTCCGGACCCGTTTGAGCCGCCAAGCCGGGTTGGAATCTTCATGGCCGGTGCGCAGCCTGTTCAGAACCCTGCTGCTGGAGCGGGAAACCCGGTGCCCTCGCCGGCTCAGGTGCTGATGGATCTCACGGACAAGATGACGGCCCTGTTGACCGCCGCGGTTGACCCGGCGGATCAAGCTCAGCATGACGCGGAGGTGGCGCAGTTAAAGTTAGATCTAGTGAAAGCCAAGGAGGATCTGGCAGCGGAAGGGATCAGGATGGCTGCGGAGAGGGCGGCTCTCGACGCCCAAACTCAGTTGATCCAGGCGCAGTCCTTCCGGCTCACGATGGATCAGAACGCGTCCAATGAGGTCATGAGAAGGAGGCATCAAAAGGCCCAATCTCGACTCCCTCCGGTTTACGATCCTCGAAACCTCTTCAACACGCCAGGTGCAGGGTCTAGTAACCCGCCAGGGATCATAGTGCCCGGGTCTGGGAACCCCTGTTCAGCCACAAGTGATGGGGCCTCCCCGGGTGAGCCCTGCCCCGCCTCAGTATGTGCCAATACCACCGGGTCATTATGCTAACCCGCTGGAGAACATGGTAGCCGCAGCAGCGCGGCTGGCGGCCCTCCCAATTGACGGCGACTCTCCGACGGCTATTGAAACCCGCCGGGTCAGGGAACTCCTTCAGACAGCACTGGCGCAGCAAGAGGCGTACTCCTACAGCCGGGACAGGATCCACTCGACCCCTCGTCCAGGCCGGAGCCCGAGTTACAGCAGACACATGGTCTCAGCGACCGGCTCAAGTAACGTCCGACGCCATGACCCGCCCCCTGGCCATGGCCCGGCTCATAACGGAGCCTTTCACGCAGCAGACCAAGACAGAGCGCGGCAAGAGGCGGAGCAGGTGCCTCAGTTGACGGCTTACCAGACTCCCCCGGCTTATCCGACGACTTCCGTCGACGTGGGTATCCCTACCAGGACTGGAGGTGTCCCTTGTTTAGTGCCAGCTCTCCGCAATGAGCGTCTACCCAAGGACTTCAAAGGCCCTAGGAAGGTGCCTAATTACACGGCTGACTTACAACCCGCAGCCTGGATCGAGAGTTACGAGATGGCCATGGAACTGCTGGAAGTCAGTGAAGCGGCAATGGCCAAGTACTTCACCATGATGTTAGATGGGACTGCCCGCACTTGGTTGAAAGGGCTACCACCGAATTCCATCGGGTCTTGGGCTGAGCTGAAAGCCCGGTTCATCCAAAACTTCAAGGATACCTGTAGGCAGTCTATGTCAATTGTGGATTTGACTAACTGTAAGCAGCAGGAGGGTGAGTCTACGACACATTGGGTTCGCCGGGTTAAGGAGATAATACATTCATCTGATAAGATGGATGCCGGCTCTGCAGTCTTAATGTTGGAACAGAATTGTCGTTTCGTGCCCCTGAAGATGAAACTCGGGCGGCTTAAGCGCGACTGCAATGATATGGGTACACTGATGGCGGCTCTCGTCAAGTACGCCGATTCTGATGGTACCAAGGACCCCGCTTCAGATGATGAAAGGACAGGGAAGGGAAAGAAGAACGGCAATGGCAAGGGTCCTCAGCATAACCCGGGGAACCAAGGAGGTGGCAAGCGCAAGGCCGATGGCAGCCTAGAGTTCGTAGCCAACGCCAGCTCACAGGGTAATAACCAGCGACGCAAGGGGAGGCCCCCTCCCCGAGCCGGCGGGTCAGGCCCGACGCTGGAGCAGCTGTTGAATGAGCCTTGTCCAAGGCATGGCTCTAGAGAGAAGCCAGCTACTCATCTATGGAAGGATTGTGCAATCATGAAGGCCTTTAAGAATTCCAACGCCTTTAACGGCAACAATGGCCCGGGCGGTGGCTCAGGCGCCGGCGGCTTTCATGGCCCGGGCGGCGGCTCAAATTCTAATCCTCAGAACGGTCAAGGGGGCTTTAATCAGCAGTCTGGCCAGGGTCATCAACAGCAGCAGGGGGTTATCAGACCAATCCAAAGCAGCTTAGCGGTGGACAGTATCATGTGTTTACCACCAGTCTGTGTAAGCGAGATCAGAAGCTTCATAAGAGGGCTGTGAATGCTGTTGAGCCGGCGGTTCCACGCTACTTGCGGTGGTCTGAGCAGCCTATAGTGTGGAGTAGGGAGGATCACCCTCCCCGGGTGGATAATCCGGGTCACTTGGCCTTGGTGGTGGCTCCTCAGGTGGGAGGATATAAGTTCACTAAGGTGCTCATGGATGGAGGCAGCAGCATCAACATCCTCTATTATGAGACGTTCCGTCGTATGGGGTTGATTGATAAGAACCTCAGCCAGTCAAACACTATTTTCCATGGTGTGGTACCTGGTAAGTCGGCTTATCCAGTCGGCAAGATCGAGTTGGAAGTGGCCTTTGGAGATGAGCACAACTACAGGGTGGAAAAATTGACCTTTGAGGTGGTCAAGATAAGAAGTCCGTACCATGCCATATTTGGGCGGCCGGCTTACGCCAAGTTCATGGCACGGCCGTGTTACGTGTATTTACAGCTCAAGATGCCGGGTCATAATGGGACCATTACGGTTCACGGCAGCCGGAAGGTGGCCCTGGAGTGTGAGGAAGGCGATGCAGCTTATGCAGAATCTGTTTGCGCAACAGAGGAGTTGAAGTTTTACAAAGACAACGTTGACCCAACAGATATGACCTCTCTGAAAAAGCCGACTACGGAGCATGAGCCGGCAATGAAATTTAAGTCGGCTGATGAGACTAAACTTGTTGATTTCGTTCCAGGAGATTCATCTCAGCAGTTTAGCATCAGTGCCAATCTGGATCCAAAATAGGAAAGCGCGCTCATCGAGTTCATCCGTGAGAATAGGGACATTTTTGCATGGAAGCCGTCTGACATGCCAGGTGTACCTAGAGAACTCGCTGAGCACACTCTCAATGTTGATCCGAAATTTAAGCCGGTCAGGCAATTCCTTCGGCGGTTTAATGAAGAGAGGCGGAAAGCTATTGGTGAAGAGGTGGCCCGGCTCTTGGCGGCCGGATTTATTGTTGAAGTCTTTCACCCGGAGTGGTTAGCTAACCCGGTCCTCGTGCTCAAGAAGAACGGCACCTGGCGGATGTGTGTGGACTACACGGACTTGAACAAGGCGTGTCCGGCTGATCCTTTTGCCCTTCCCCGTATTGATCAAATTATTGATGCTACGGCGGGTTGTGAGCGCTTAAGTTTCTTGGATGCTTATTCTGGATATCATCAGATTAAAATGGCAGTTAAGGACCAGGAGAAGACGGCGTTCATCACTCCCTTTGGAGCCTTCTGCTATGTGTCCATGCCCTTTGGACTCAAGAGTGCACAGGCGACTTATCAGCGTTGCGTGCAGAACTGTCTTCATAACCAGATTGGGCGCAATGTTCATGCTTATGTGGACGATATTGTGGTTAAATCCAGGAAGGAGGAAACCCTGATAGATGATCTGAGGGAAACCTTTGATAATCTCCGGGTCTACAAGATGATGCTTAACCCGGCCAAGTGTGTTTTTGGTGTTCCTGCAGGCAAGCTCTTGGGTTTCTTGGTTTCTAACAGAGGCATTGAAGCTAACCCGGAGAAGATCAAGGCCATCACCTCCCTGGCTAAGCCGGCGTGTATAAACGACGTCCAGCGCCTGGCGGGTCGCATCGCTGCTTTAAGCCGGTTTATAAGCCGTTTGGGTGAGAAGGCCATGCCATTATATCAGTTGATGAAGAAAACTGATGACTTTGTCTGGAATGATGCAGCTAATACTGCTTTTGAGGATTTGAAGAGACAGCTGGCCGAGCCCCCAGTCCTTGCTGCTCCGGTTGACAAGGAGCCTTTATTACTGTATGTGGCTGCTAACACACGAGCCGTCAGTGTGGCCATGGTGGTGGAGCGCAAGGAAGAGGGTAAGGAGCATCCGGTTCAGCGGCCGGTTTATTATGTCAGCGAAGTACTCATTGAGTCCAAGCAGCGGTATCCGCATGGCAAGCCGGAAGCTTAAGCATTATTTCCAGGGTCACCCCATCACTGTGGTCAGTTCTGCCCCCCTTGGAGATATCATTCAAAACAGAGAGGCCACAGGGAGAGTGGCTAAGTGGGCTATAGAGCTCGGACCTCATGGTCTGAAATACGTGCCACGCACTGCTGTTAAATCTCAGGCCTTGGTGGATTTCATCAATGATTGGACAGAGTCACAGGTGCCCGAGCAAAAGCCGGATAACACATACTGGACTATTCACTTCAATGGGTCCAGGCAATTGGAGGGCTCGGGGGCTGGAGTCGTATTGGCTTCCCCTAAAGGTGATAAGTTCCATTATGTGCTACAATTGATGTTTCCTTGCACCAACAATGCAGCTGAGTACGAGGCCTTGCTCCACGGTCTTCGGATGGCTAAGGAGATGAGCTTGAGCCGGGTAAGGTGCTTCGGCGACTCAGACTTGGTGGCTCAACAAGTATCAGGAAAGTGGGACTCCAAGGACCCTCTCATGGCGGCTTATCGCCGCGAAGTTGATGCCATTGCTGGGCACTTTCAGGGTTACCAAGTAGAGCACATCGATCGCAGGAAGAACGAGGCGGCTGATGCTTTAAGCCGGCTGGGCTCTCAGCGAAAACCGGTGCCGCCTAATACTTTCCTGGACGTCCTGCATAACCCTTCTGTTAAGTTGCCCACAGAGGAAGACTTGGCTGTCCCTGACCCGGAGGCACGACTGGTGGCGGCTCTCCACATCATCCCGGACTGGACAGTGCCCTATCTGGCTTACATGACCCGGGGAGATTTGCCTGAGGATGAAACTTTGGCCAGACAAATAACCCGGCGGTCTAAGTCAATGATTGTTATCAATGGTGAGTTGCATCGCCGCAGTGTTACGGGAGCGTTCCAGCGTTGTGTCTCCCCTGAGGAAGGTCAAGAGATCTTGCGTGAGATTCATGAAGGGGATTGTGGCCATCACGCCGGCTCAAAGTCTCTTGTGGCCAAGGCTTTTCGTCATGGTTTTTATTGGCTGACGGCTCATGCTGATGCGGAGGACTTGGTCAGTAAATGTGATGGTTGCCAAAGGTTCTCGCGACGGGCTCATGTGCCGGCTCAGGAGCTGAGGATGATCCCAATTACTTGGCCCTTTGCGGTCTGGGGGCTTGATATGGTTGGGCCTTTTAAAAGGTCCAAGGATAAGAAGACCCACCTCTTGGTGGCAGTTGACAAATTTACCAAGTGGGTTGAAGCGGAGCCAGTTAGCAAGTGTGATGCAGCCACGGCGGTTCAATTTATGAAAAAGGTGATTTTTCGCTTTGGCTTTCCGCACAGCATTATAACTGACAATGGTACCAATCTATCCAAAGGCGCCATGGAGGAGTTTTGTCAACGAGAGCATATCCGACTTGATGTTTCATCAGTGGCTCATCCTCAATCCAATGGTCAAGCTGAGAGGGCTAATCAGGAGATTCTGAAGGGCATCAAGCCCCGGCTTTTGGTCCCTTTGCAACGGACGCCGGGTTGTTGGGTGGAGGAGTTGCCCTCCGTGTTATGGAGCATCAACACTACTCCTAACAGGTCTACAGGTTTCACGCCTTTCTTCATGGTTTATGGGGCAGAAGCAGTCCTCCCCAGTGACATCCGTCATGACTCGCCTCGAGTGGCGGCTTATGTTGAGGCGGATAATGAACAGGCGCGCCAAGATGCTCTTGACTTGTTGGACGAACAGCGTGATGTGGCAGCAGCTCGCTCAGCGATTTACCAACAAGACCTGCGCCGTTATCATAGTCGCCGGGTTAAATCCCGGGTCTTCCAGGAAGGCGATCTGGTGCTCCGGCTCATCCAAGATCAAACAGATGCGCACAAGCTATCCCCGCCTTGGGAAGGGCCCTTTGTGGTCAGCAAGAATTTGCACAACGGGTCATATTACCTCATTGACATTCGGGAGCACAAAGATTCACGTAAGTCGGAGGAAGAGACACGTCGGCCGTGGAATATAGCTCAGCTTCGGCCTTATTACACTTGAGCCACCGGCTCTCATAATGTACATATTTCTCTAAGCCATGTATATATTATGATAAGCAATAAAGCAGGACCTCTGTCCTTTTTTCTCCTCCAAATGTGCACGTGTTGTTTTCATTGCAAGATCACATGATAACTTGAAGGAGGATCCGGCTTATGATCGTATTCGAATCTAGCCGTAGGCAATAAGGTCACTTGGGGGCTTCCTGTTCAAACATAGGTCGTATTCGAACCAAAGAGAACATAGCTGTCGATACTCATTTGATTGGCAAAGTGCCGAGCTCATTGGGGAGTTTTCTTTGATCATATCTGAATCATAGTTTAACCCCTTTGGGAACCGACGTGGATCGTATTCGAATCAGCGTCGTTAAACAATTCTTAAAGTCATTTGGGGGCTTCCTGTTCAAACATGGGTCGTATTCGAACCAAAGAGAACATAGCTGTCGATACCCTCTTGATTGGCATCGCCACACCCACTGGGGGCTATATGATCGCATTCGAATCCTAGCATAACCCCTTTGGGACGGGTCTCTGGTCGTATTCGAACCGGAAGCCCCTAAGTTCTTCTGATTTATAGCGAGTTCTTCTGATTATTTCAAGTGTGCACGGCGGGTCTCACTTTGCCGGCTTAACTTTGATTTATAGTACTAGTTGAATACAATCGGTGTTATTAAGACTGGTAAACCGGAATTGAGGTACCAACCTTATTACCCGGGTTATATAAGCCGGAAGTGTGCTTGCAGGCCGGTAAGTGTGTTATTACGGCTATATCAAGGACATAATTGAGGACCAGTCTTTTTTGATTCATATTCCGGGTTATATGTCTAAAACTATGATTCTCAGTGCGGTAAGCCGCCTAGAGACTTGTGATTTGTCCTTCTATGCAGGATAGTTCAAGGCAACTATTTGAGATTAAGGAAAATGAATAATCGATTATGACCCGGGGAAATATAAAGGAGACAACTTCAATGGACTTCAGCATTCAACGCGTGCACGATGGCACGGCAAAGTTAAAGTGTTGGTCCTACTCTATTACAAGACTCATCGAGTCCAAAAGGGTGAAGCATTGTTTAATAAGCCGCCTGCAGAGTTACGATGCTTGCTGGGTTGAAGTCTCCGGCTCATCCCTCTCCTCTCCTCCGGCTGTTCCCAAGACCTGGAAAGTTGACGACTTCCAGTCAATGCCGCTCAGAGCTTCAAATTGAGCTTCCTCGTCAATTAACCCGGCCGGGTCAATCTCCGGGGCGAAGGTGTGCTTACGAGCTGGCGGGACTAAGCTGATAGCTTCATAACGCGGAGTGGGGATCCTCTGATTTTCTGCATTGTAACCCGGCTGGTACTTGGTCAGATCTGTGTCGTTTCCAATGAGGGTGGCCACTTGGCGCACGATCTTCACGCAGGCTGCAAAGTCCCTTTGGTCGAAGGGTGTGCCGTCTTCCTTCAAACTGGGATAGCCGAGGGCAATGTCCGCCGGGTCTAACTCTGGAAGGAACGCCTTGGCCCGGCTCAGAGCGGCGATAGCTCCGGCTCTTGCAGAGGCCCGCCGCAGCTCTTGGACACGTTGGGGAAGAACGGCAAGCCGGCGAAGAACTTCCGCCAGATGAGTCGGCACCTCATTGGATAGGGCCACCACAGCCAAAGCACGCTGTGACCCGGTGTAGAGCTGCTCCACCAGGGTGTACACGGCCTTCAACTTGGTTACCACACTTTGGTTGAGGTTGGCACTTCTGGGACCTGTTTAACAAAATAAGATAAGCCGCCGACAAGGATAAGTTATGAGATATAAAGATTATAAAACTTGATGAAAGCCGGTGAAATGACTTACCGAAGATTGCGGCAACCATCTGGGACACTTGGCGCTTTAAGCCGGAGAGTTCGGCGGTCTTCTCTGACAGAGCCTTCTCTGCCTGTTCGGTCCGGTTCACCAGCGTAGCCTTCTCTTCGGCCCAGGCTTTCCGTTCAGCGTCAAAGTCCGTCTTCAGCTTTTCTTGCGCAGCAATACTGGACACAAATTTGGCATTGGCCTTCCGGGTCTCAGTTTCTTGCGTCTTTAGGCGGGTCTTCAGATCGGAGATGTCAGCTTCAAGCTTCCTGCAAGCAGCCTGCATAATTTCCGGGTTATAGGATGAACAGTTATTATGCAATTTTAAAGTCCCAAGCACTTTCCAAGCAAAGACACTTGGCACTTGGGGGCTAATGCATATCGAACGTTTCTATTTACAAATTGCTGGTTCAAGCGAGTAAGCCGGAACTCAAGTCTACAACATATTCTATCATAAGTCGTAGACTTGGGGGCTAGAGTATGGTAAGAATAACAAGATAACTATGCAGTAAGTAAGAAGAAAGAACAGTAGTACCTCAGATTTCTGCTGAATCTGGTTCACCATGCCGATCTCTATATCCCGGCTCTTGTGCACTTGGCTGACATAGCCGGAGACGATCTCCCCGATGTTCAGATTGGTGTAGTCGGTGAGGTCCAGATTAACCCGGCGGTGCTGTAGCAACTCCTCCTTGGCGGAGCACTTGGCCAGTGCAGTAGGTCTCCCCGGCTCAACAAACTCCGTCCGGGTGATTACCACGTCCGGGTCATTGACCGGCTGAGCCGAGCTGGAGGTCTCCGGGTTAGCAGAAGCTTCTGCAGTTGCCTTCGTTGGAGCGGTGGCTTCGGGAGCGGAGGCAACTGGCGGTTCTTGAGCTGCTACCTCCGGTTCAGGCAAGTCCGGCTCTTCGACCGGCTTGTTCTTCTTCGCCCTCTTGGTGAGCTTTGCCTAGGCACTGAAAGGACAAAAAGGTTAGTACAAAGGTATGAGTAAAGATAAGCACAATAAGAGATGATCATCATTACCCGGGTACGGTTTTGAAGGCCGGCAGATTTGACTGCATCGAATCACCAGAGGAAGGAGACGTTTCCTGATAATTTGAATTAGAAGAATTGAGAGGTTCACGTATAACACCCGCCAGAGGATGAAAAGGATATAAGGTGGAAATAACCTCGGTCCGGCGCTTCCTTGATGCCTCAGGTAAGCTGGAGGATAGGTCAGCATCCTTGTTGGTCCGGGTGTGCCGCCGGTTCTCATGAATCTGTTGCTTCAAAAGAAATTGAGGATCGCAATAAGCTAAAGGATGTGAAAATCTTACTTTCCGGGTTACCCTTCGGACTTTCAGCCTTGGCAAGGGCTCTGAGTCAGAGGAAAGTGTCATTACCTCTTCAACCACCGGGTTACTTGCTCCGGTGTCATCCTGTTGATGAACAGTATTGATAAGGTGGACAGAAATAAACAACAATACAACAAGAGCTTACAGGTTCAGGGGTTACCTCTGACTCGGAGTTGTCGCTTAGTTGCATCAGCTCTGAAGCAGTAGGGCTACTTCCCTTCTTGCGGGGAGCGGCTCTCTTGGCGGCTTTCTTCGCTTTCCTGGCCTTCTTGGCCGCCTCATGGTCGTATTTGACCTTCCAGAATTTGTCATCAGCCTGAAAAATACAATGACGATTTCTTAAAGGATTCAGATGAAAGTTATCTACAGAAGAAGATAAGATGTTCAGATCAGCGGCTTACCGCTGGGGCCGGGTTGGTCTTGCAGAAGGGGCTTAAGCCGGTCCTCCCGCAGTCTGCCAAGCTCTCGTTCAAGAGAGCCTTGGTCATGTCCTCAGCAACGTCTTCAGGAAGATCGTTGCGGCTGTGTCTCAGGGGGTCATCCTTTCGGCCCGTGTACTCACACATTAAGCCGGGGCGGCGGCTCAAGGGATCACCCGCCAGGAGATCCAGACTCGGACCAGGTCAATTCCATTGAGACCATTGCCCAGGAGAGCCTTGATCTTGTTAATGGTGGGGAGCAGAGGTTGGCGCTCCGCTTGAGTTAGCTTGTCTGACAAAGGGTGTGTTGGTTCCAGACGCGAGGGGCGAAAGCCGGGCAGCGGGCTCTCGTCAGCCGGCGACATGTCTTGGCAGTAGAACCACGTCTGGTTCCAGTCATTTGGGTGACTCGGCGGCTCGGCGTCAGGGAAGAGGCAGTCTCTCCGTCGCTGAATGGAGATTCCGCCAAGTTCCAAACTTGGCCCGTTGGCGCACTCGTTCTGGCGGTTCAGGTAGAAGAGCTCTCTGAAGAGCAGCAGGCTGGGCTCTTCTCCAAGATAAACCTCGCAGAACACTTGGAAATTGCATATGTTGGACACCGAGTTGGGTCCTATATCTTGTGGCCGCATGTCAAAGAAATTTAGTACATCCGTGAAGAACTTTGAGCCGGGCGGTGCGAAGCCCCGGCTCATGTGATCCGCAAAAATCACTACCTCCCCGTCCTTTGGCTGTGGTCTCTCCTCTGACGGGTCAGGGGCACGGTAGGACATGACGTCCTTCTTGGGTAGGTAACCCGACTTCACAAAGTCTGCTAAGGTCTCGTCGGTGACGTTGGACCTCATCCAATTGCAAGTGATGGGTGCTTTGGCAGCTTTGGGAGGCTTGGTGAAAGTCGGAAGCCTATGATAAAAGGGAAATATCTCCGGTTTAATTGTAAGCCGGAGGAAAATTACAGTTCAATATTTCAAGTGGCGGCTTATGGAGGGGCCTAATGACATATATCTAAGTGCATCGGGTTATCTAAGCCGCTGGTGTGCTTGAGAGTAATTCAAATTGTCTACAGCCTTGTTGAAAGTGAGCCAGAAATTTTACGGCGCGTGGTTTCCTTTGAGCCGGAAGGTTCTACGGTGCGTGGTTTCTTTAAACCGGAAATGTAAACCGCCAGGACTCAACAGGTGCAGTTTTTTACTAAGTGTGGTGAAAACAGGTTTCACACATTGCAGTAAATAATTTGGATCAAAACGGTCGGCTAAAAGGAAAGTTTCTAGACCTAAAAACAGACGCAAGGGAAATTCTTGGGCTCGAACGGAGCCTTTATGCAGTAAAAAGAGGTTTACTTGCATATGAAATGGGTGCTAAACAGCTACCGCAGTGGTTCTATACAAGGCTAAGATCAAAAAAGGGTAGTAAAAATAAAAACTACCAAGAACTCGTGGGCGACGGCAAAGAACACGGAAGAACAGCAGGAGCTTAAACGTAGATATGTTCTACGAGGAGGAAGGAACTTACGGAGGCAGGTGTGCTGCGAGGGTTCGCCGCGTTTCTCTGGACGGATCAGGGTGATGCAGCGGCCAAGGTCGACGAGGACGCAGAGCTCTGTTGCGGCGGCGGCGGCGGCGGAGCTCGAGCAGCGCGAGAGTAGCGAGAGGAAGAGGATGACAGAAGGGGGAGAATGGAAAGACCCGAGGGTCGGGCTATTTATAAGGCCAGTCTCATAAGTGGGCGCGAGAAACGAGGAGGCCACGACGGGGTTATCTCGCCCGAGAGGCGCCTCGATTTTCGGGATGGCAGTAAAGATAAGATCCGTTGCGGATCTGGTGGAGTAAAAAATGGACTTAATGGAAGATGACGTCACGGCGGATTACCCGGAGTCCAGAGGATGACGTCACGCTGGGTTATGGCCTTCACACAATTGTAAGCCGGATATTTTCTGTCGAAAGAATTGAAGATTTACATGAGCCGGCTCAAATCAATCTGGGGCCTAATGTTGAGGATATAGACCTTAGAGTCACCCGCCAGGAGGGGCCGGGTTACTCATAATGGTCATCGCCAGAAGCCCGGCGCCAAGCTTGAAGAAGGTGGGCCAAAGATGGGCTTAAGACCCGGATTTGGCTTAAGACCCGTAGTTACAATCATCATTATGGTAGAACTTGTAGTGTAAGGCAAGAGTAGTTGAGAGTCCGAGCCGGACACTCTTATGAGCCGGTCGGGACTCTGAGAGCTGCTGGGCGTCAGCCTCCCTATATAAAGGGACGACCCGGCAGCGGTTTAGGGGCAAGAAAGATCTCATCGAGAGCCGGGCATAGCAGTTAAGCTCCCTGGTCATCGAAACCCTAATCAATACCACCTCAACTGGACGTAGGCTTTTACCTTCACCGTAAGGGGCCGAACCAGTATAAACCCTCGTGTTCCTTGTCCCGTTAACCCCTTCAAGCTTCCTAGCGGCGATGGCTCCACGACTAAGTCCTAGCTTGAGGACATCTGCCGTGACAATTCCACGACACCGTGACTAACTCCTTAGTCACATTGAGCTCATTATGATGAAGCATTACCGAGTGGGCCCAGAGATACCTCTCCGTCATACGGAGTGACAAATCCCAGTCTCGATCCGTGCCAACCCAACAGACACTTTCGGAGATACCCGTAGTGTACCTTTATAGTCACCCAGTTACGTTGTGACGTTTGGCACACCCAAAGTACTCCTACGGTATCCGGGAGTTGCACGATCTCATGGTCTAAGGAAAGATACTTGACATTGGAAAAGCTCTAGCAAACGAACTACACGATCTTTGATGCTATGCTTAGGATTGGGTCTTGTCCATCACATCATTCTCCTAATGATGTGATCCCGTTATCAATGACATCCAATGTCCATAGTCAGGAAACCATGACTATCTGTTGATCAACGAGCTAGTCAACTAGAGGCTTACTAGGGACACGTTGTGGTCTATGTATTCACACATGTATTACGATTTCCGGATAACACAATTATAGCATGAACAATAGACAATTACCATGAACAAAGAAATATAATAATAACCATTTATTATTGCCTCTAGGGCATATTTCCAACAGTCTCCCACTTGCACTAGAGTCAATAATCTAGTTACATTGTGATGAATCGAACACCCATTGCGTCCTGGTGTTGATCATGTTTTGCTCTAGGGAGAGGTTTAGTCAACGGATCTGCTACATTCAGGTCCGTATGTACTTTACAAATATCTATGTCTCCATTTTGAACACTTTCACGAATGGAGTTGAAGCGACGCTTGATATGCCTGGTCTTCCTGTGAAACCTGGGCTCCTTGGCAAGGGCAATAGCTCCAGTGTTGTCACAGAAGAGAGTCATCGGGCCCGACGCATTGGGAATCACCCCTAGGTCGGTAATGAACTCCTTCATCCAGACTGCTTCCTGTGCTGCCTCCGAGGCTGCCATGTACTCCGCTTCACATGTAGATCCCGCCACGACGCTTTGCTTGCAACTGCACCAGCTTACTGCTCCTCCATTCAAAATATACACGTATCCGGTTTGTGACTTCGAGTCATCCAGATCTGTGTCGAAGCTAGCGTCGACGTAACCCTTTACGACGAGCTCTTCGTCACCTCCATAAACGAGAAACATATCCTTAGTCCTCTTCAGGTACTTCAGGATATTCTTGACCGCTGTCCAGTGTTCCATGCCGGGATTACTTTGGTACCTTCCTACCAAACTTACGGCAAGGTTTACATCAGGTCTGGTACACAGCATGGCATACATAATAGACCCTATGGCCGAGGCATAGGGGATGACACTCATCTTTTCTCTATCTTCTGCCGTGGTCGGGCATTGAGCCGTGCTCAATTGCACACCTTGCAATACAGGCAAGAACCCCTTCTTGGACTGATCCATATTGAACTTCTTCAATATCTTGTCAAGGTATGTACTCTGTGAAAGACCAATGAGGCGTCTTGATCTATCTCTATAGATCTTGATGCCTAATATATAAGCAGCTTCTCCAAGGTCCTTCATTGAAAAACACTTATTCAAATAGGCCTTTATACTTTCCAAGAATTCTATATCATTTCCCATCAATAGTATGTCATCCACATATAATATGAGAAATGCTACAGAGCTCCCACTCACTTTCTTGTAAACACAGGCTTCTCCATAAGTCTGTGTAAACCCAAACGCTTTGATCATCTCATCAAAGCGAATGTTCCAACTCCGAGATGCTTGCACCAGCCCATAGATTGAGCGCTGGAGCTTGCATACTTTGTTAGCATTCTTAGGATCGACAAAACCTTCCGGCTGCATCATATACAATTCTTCCTTAAGGAAGCCATTAAGGAATGCCGTTTTGACGTCCATCTGCCATATCTCATAATCATAGTATGCGGCAATTGCTAACATGATTCGGACGGACTTCAGCTTCGCTACGGGTGAGAAAGTCTCATCGTAGTCAACCCCTTGAACTTGTCGATAACCCTTAGCGACAAGTCGAGCCTTATAGATGGTCACATTACCATCCGCGTCTGTCTTCTTCTTAAAGATCCATTTGTTTTCTATGGCTCGCCGATCATCGGGCAAGTCAGTCAAAGTCCATACTTCGTTTTCATACATGGATCCTATCTCGGATTTCATGGCTTCTAGCCATTTGTCGGAATCCGGGCCCGCCATCGCTTCTTCATAGTTCGAAGGTTCACCGTTGTCTAACAACATGATTTCCAGGACAGGGTTGCCGTACCACTCTGGTGCGGAACGTGTCCTTGTGGACCTACGAAGTTCAGTAGTAACTTGATCCGAAGCTTCATGATCATCATCATTAACTTCCTCCCCAGTCGGTGTAGGCACCACAGGAACATCTTCCCGCGCTGCGCTACTTTCCGGTTCGGAAGGGGTGACTATCACCTCATCAAGTTCCACTTTCCTCCCACTCAATTCTTTCGAGAGAAACTCCTTCTCCAGAAAGGACCCGTTCTTGGCAACGAAGATCTTGCCTTCGGATCTGAGGTAGAAGGTATACCCAATAGTTTCCTTAGGGTATCCTATGAAGACGCATTTTTCCGACTTGGGTTCGAGCTTTTCAGGTTGAAGTTTCTTGACATAAGCATCGCATCCCCAAACTTTTAGAAATGACAGCTTAGGTTTCTTCCCAAACCATAATTCATACGGTGTCGTCTCAACGGATTTCGACGGAGCCCTATTTAAAGTGAATGCGGCAGTCTCTAAAGCATAGCCCCAAAATGAGAGCGGTAAATCGGTAAGAGACATCATAGATCGCACCATATCCAATAGAGTGCGATTACGACGTTCGGACACACCATTTCTCTGAGGTGTTCCAGGCGGCGTGAGTTGTGAAACGATTCCACATTTCCTTAAGTGCGCACCAAATTCGTGACTTAAATATTCTCCACCACGATCTGATCGTAAGAATTTTATTTTCTGTCACGTTGATTCTCAACCTCACTCTGAAATTCCTTGAACTTTTCAAAGGTTTCAGACTTGTGTTTCATTAGGTAGACATACCCATATCTACTTAAATCATCAGTGAGAGTGAGAACATAACGATATCCTCCGCGAGCCTCAACACTCATTGGACCGCACACATCGGTATGTATGATTTCCAATAAGTTGGTTGCTCGCTCCATTGTTCCGGAGAACGGAGTCTTGGTCATCTTACCCATGAGGCATGGTTCGCACGTGTCAAATGATTCGTAATCAAGAGACTCCAAAAGTCCATCTGCATGGAGCTTCTTCATGCGCTTGACACCAATGTGACCAAGGCGGCAGTGCCACAAGTATGTGGGACTATCGTTATCAACTTTACATCTTTTGGTATTCACACTATGAATATGTGTAACATCACGTTCGAGATTCATCAAGAATAAACCATTGACCAGCGGGGCATGACCATAAAACATATCTCTCAAATAAATAGAACAACCATTATTCTCGGATTTAAATGAGTAGCCATCTCGAATTAAACGAGATCCAGATACAATGTTCATGCTCAAAGCTGGCACTAAATAACAATTATTGAGGTTTAAAACTAATCCCGTAGGTAGATGCAGAGGTAGCGTGCCGACGGCGATCACATCGACCTTGGAACCATTCCCGATGCGCATCGTCACCTCGTCCTTTGCCAGTCTCCGTTTATTCCGCAGTTCCTGTTTTGAGTTACAAATATGAGCAACCGCACCGGTATCAAATACCCAGGAGCTACTACGAGTACTGGTAAGGTACACATCAATTACATGTATATCACATATACCTTTGGTGTTGCCGGCCTTCTTGTCCGCTAAGTATTTGGGGCAGTTCCGCTTCCAGTGACCACTTCCCTTGCAATAAAAGCACTCAGTCTCAGGCTTGGGTCCATTCTTTGACTTCTTCCCGGCAACTGGCTTACCGGGCGCGGCAACTCCCTTGCCGTCCTTCTTGAAGTTCTTCTTACCCTTGCCCTTCTTGAACTTAGTGGTTTTATTCACCATCAACACTTGATGTTCTTTTCTGATCTCCACCTCCGCTGATTTCAGCATCGAATATACCTCAGGAATGGTCTTTTCCATCCCCTGCATATTGAAGTTCATCACAAAGCTCTTGTAGCTTGGTGGAAGCGACTGAAGGATTCTGTCAATGACCGCGTCATCCGGGAGATTAACTGCCAGCTGAGACAAGCGGTTGTGTAACCCAGACATTCTGAGTATGTGCTCACTAACAGAACTATTCTCCTCCATTTTACAGCTGAAGAACTTGTCGGAGACTTCATATCTCTCGACCCGGGCATGAGCTTGGAAAACCATTTTCAGCTCTTCGAACATCTCATATGCTCCATGCTTCTCAAAACGCTTTTGGAGACCCGGTTCTAAGCTGTAAAGCATGCCGCATTGAACGAGGGAGTAATCTTCAGCACGTGATTGCCAAGCGTTCATAACGTCTTGGTTCTCTGGGATTGGTGCTTCACCTAGCGGTGCTTCTAGGACATAATCTTTCTTGGCTGCTATGAGGATGATCCTCAGGTTCCGGACCCAGTCCGTATAGTTGCTGCCATCATCTTTCAGCTTGGTTTTCTCTAGGAACGCGTTGAAGTTGAGGACAACGTGGGCCATTTGATCTACAAGACATATTGTAAAGATTTTAGACTAAGTTCATGATAATTAAGTTCATATAATCAAATTATTCAATGAACTCCCACTCAGATAGACATCCCTCTAGTCATCTAAGTGAAACATGATCCGAGTTAACTAGGCCGTGTCCGATCATCACGTGAGACGGACTAGTCAAGATCGGTGAACATCTCCATGTTGATCGTATCTTCTATACGACTCATGCTCGACCTTTCGGTCCTCCGTGTTCCGAGGCCATGTCTGTACATGCTAGGCTCGTCAAGTCAACCTAAGTGTATTGCGTGTGTTCCGAGGCCATGTCTGTACATGCTAGGCTCGTCAACACCCGTTGTATGCGAACGTTAGAATCTATCACACCCGATCATCACGTGGTGCTTCGAAACAACGAACCTTCGCAACGGTGCACAGTTAGGGCGAACACTTTCTTGAAATTATTATAAGGGATCATCATACTTACTACCGTCGTTCTAAGCAAATAAGATGCAAAACATGATAAACATCACATGCAATCAAATAGTGACATGATATGGCCAATATCATTTTGCTCCTTTGATCTCCATCTTCGGGGCACCATGATCATCTTCGTCACCGGCATGACACCATGATCTCCATCATCATGATCTCCATCATTGTGTCTTCATGAAGTTGTCACGCCAACGATTACTTCTACTTCTACGGCTAACACGTTTAGCAATAAAGTAAAGTAATTTACATGGCGTTATTCAATGACACGCAGGTCATACAAAATAATAGACAACTCCTATGGCTCCTGCCGGTTGTCATACTCATCGACATGCAAGTCGTGATTCCTATTACAAGAATATGATCAATCTCATACATCACATATATCATTCATCACATCTTCTAGCCATATCACATCACATAGCACATGCTGCAAAAACAAGTTAGACGTCCTCTAATTGTTGTTGCAATTTTTTTACGTGGCTTGAATAGGTTTCTAGCAAGAACGTTTCTTACCTACGTAAAACCACAACGTGATGTGCCAATTTCTATTTACCCTTCATAAGGACCCTTTTCATCGAATCCGTTCCGACTAAAGTGGGAGAGACAGACACCCGCTAGCCACCTTATGCAACTAGTGCATGTCAGTCGGTGGAACCTGTCTCACGTAAGCGTACGTGTAAGGTCGGTCCGGGCCGCTTCATCCCACAATACCGCCGAAACAAGATAAGACTAGTAGCGGCAAGAAGAATTGGCAACATCTACGCCCACAACTGCTTTGTGTTCTACTCGTGCATAGTAACTACGCATAGGCCTGGCTCATGATGCCACTATTGGGGATCGTAGCAGAATTTTAAAATTTTCCGACGCTCACCAAGATCCATCTATGGAGTATACTAGCAACGAGGGGAAAGGAGTGCATCTACATACCCTTGTAGATCGCGAGCGGAAGCGTTCCAATGAACGAGGTTGATGGAGTCGTACTCGTCGTGATCCAAATCACCGATGACCGAGTGCCGAACGGACGGCACCTCCGCATTCAACACACGTACGGAGCAGCGACGTCTCCTCCTTCTTGATCCAGCAAGGGGGAAGGAGAGGTTGATGGAGATCCAGCAGCACGACGGCGTGGTGGTGGATGTAGCGGGATCTCGGCAGGGCTTCGCCGAGCTTCTGCGAGAGGGAGAGGTGTTGCAGGGGAGGAGGGAGGCGCCAAAGGCTGTAGCACTGCTGCCCTCCCTCCCCCCTTTATATAGGCCCCCTGGGAGGAGGGGCGCCGGCCAAGACCCATCTGCATGGGGGGCGGCGGCCAGGGGGAGACTTGCCCCCCAAGGCAAGTGGGGCGCCCCCCCACCCTAGGGTTTCCAACCCTAGGCACAGGGGGAAGGCCCATGGGGGGCGCCCCAGCCCACTAAGGGCTGGTTCCCTTCCCACTTCAGCCCATGGGGCCCTCCGGGATAGGTGGCCCCACCCGGTGGACCCCCGGGACCCTTCCGGTGGTCCCGGTACAATACTGGTGACCCCCGAAACTTTCCCGGTGGCCGAAACTTGACTTCCTATATATAATTCTTCACCTCCGAACCATTCCGGAACTCCTCGTGACGTCCGGGATCTCATCCGCGACTCCGAACAACTTTCGGGTTTCCGCATACTCATATCTCTACAACCCTAGCGTCACCGAACCTTAAGTGTGTAGACCCTACGGGTTCGGGAGACATGCAGACATGACCGAGACGCCTCTCCGGTCAATAACCAACAGCGGGATCTGGATACCCATGTTGGCTCCCACATGTTCCACGATGATCTCACGGATGAACCACGATGTCAAGGATTCAATCAATCCCGTATACAATTCCCTTTGTCAATCGGTATGTTACTTGCCCGAGATTCGATCGTCGGTATCCCAATACCTTGTTCAATCTCGTTACCGGCAAGTCTCTTTACTCGTACCGCAATGCATGATCCCGTGACTAACTCCTTAGTCACATTGAGCTCATTATGATGATGCATTACCGAGTGGGCCCAGAGATATCTCTCCGTCATACGGAGGGACAAATCCTAGTCCCGATCCGTGCCAACCCAACAGACACTTTCGGAGATACCCGTAGTGTACCTTTATAGTCACCCAGTTACGTTGTGATGTTTGGCACACCCAAAGTACTCCTACGGTATCCGGGAGTTGCACGATCTCATGGTCTAAGGAGAAGATACTTGACATTGGAAAAGCTCTAGCAAACGAACTACACGATCTTTGAGCTATGCTTAGGATTGGGTCTTGTCCATCACATCATTCTCCTAATGATGTGATCCCGTTATCAATGACATCCAATGTCCATAGTCAGGAAACCATGACTATCTGTTGATCAACGAGCTAGTCAACTAGAGGCTTACTAGGGACACGTTGTGGTCCATGTATTCACACATGCATTACGATTTCCGGATAACACAATTATAGCATGAACAATAGACAATTACCATGAACAAAGAAATATAATAATAACCATTTATTATTGCCTCTAGGGCATATTTCCAACACATGGGACTTGCATATTTGATGTGATCTCAATTCAAATAATGTAGCCCCCAAGTACCGGGTCGTAAGCCTGCAGCGACTCGGGACTATTCTTTCCATTGTAGAATAAATCATATCCATTGATAAAATAATAGCCATTGCGCCAAAGCGACTTTGAATACCTCATCTGCTGATAAGTCAATCTGGAGTTTATATACCCGGCGGCTCTTGGCCGATGGCGATTTAATACGCCTCCATTGTAAGCCGGAATTTGTACAACCCGGCGGCTTATAGCCTTTGAGAAAATCAAGAATTGATAACCCTTTTGAGACACCAATTTCAATGTATGATGATGGGCTTGAATTTAATCATTTATGTAAGTCATAGCTCTGTAAATCCTGCAGAGTTTAAACAACATATGCCCTGGCGACTTAACGTCAAAAACCAGGGCGGGTAACCACCCAAATGTAGTCTTATCCTGCACATAATTAGATCACAAGATCCCTTGGTGGTTTACCGCAGGGCGGGTCATAATATCTCACATATAACCATTGATGTGTAACAAGGAGTCACAGATAAGCCTGTTATGAATCATAACTTTGAAACATAACTATAATAATAATATTATACCTGTGATATTGAATTTTCACTGCCGGTTTATGTGACCTGTGAAGTAAGGGTGATAACCCAATCCTTAGAAGCCAATGCTTCCACATAGATGATGATTGTCATAAGCTGGCGATTTATCATCGAAAATCAAGCCGGGTTAAATACAACCACTCATATACACTTTATATATGAAAAAGAGCTTCAAATAAAATCCAAAAATTGTTTGCAAAAAGAGACTTCAAAAATTTTGAGGCTTCTGATTCGAATACGATCAGAAAACCGTCCCAAGGGGGTTAAGCTAAGATTCGAATATGATCATATAGCCCCCAGTGGCTTTGGCGTTGCCGATCAAGAGGGTACCGACAGCTATGTTCTCTTTGGTTTGAATACGACCTATGTTTGAACAGGAAGCCCCCAAATGACCTTGAGAATTGTTTAACAACGTTGATTCGAATACGATCCACGTCGGTTCCCAAAAGGGGTTGAGCTACGATTCGAATACGATCAAGAAGCCCCCTAGTGAGCTCGGCAGTGTGCCAATCAAAAGGGTACCGACAGCTATGTTCTCTTTGGTTCGAATACGACCTATGTTTGAACAGGAAGCCCCCTAGTGATCATGAGAATATTTAACGACTCAGATTCGAATACGATCAGGGTCACACCAAAAGGGTTAAGCTAAATTCGAATACGATCAGCTCCCAATGGCCACTAAACCAGGGTACCTATGTTTGAGTTGTGCTTTGTAACCGACTCTCTTTGGTCCCTTTAATTTTTCCTGAGAATTCGAACTTTGCGAGAGATAAATTCTTTTTGAACCAGAAATTCTTAAACCGGATATTGAGAGTTTCAAAGTTTTGTGATAAACAAATTTACCTTGAACCGGATTTTGAACCGGATTTGAGAGCTTCAAAACTTTGTGGCAGATAAATTTCCCTTGAACCGGATTTTAAACCGGATATTTAAGAGCTTCAGTGCTTTGTGGGAGATGTCAAGTCTCTTGAGCCGGATCTAAACCGGAATCCTTCTTTTTAAGCTGGAAATTTTTCTGACGGCCTTTAAAATTTCACCAATATGGCGGTAGCCTCCGGGACCGGATTATTTTTCCCTCCAATGACCCGGAGTTCTTGAATGCATTGAAACAGACCAATGCTGCCGAGACATATCATTGTAGCCCCCGAGTCTCAAGACGACTCGAGGAGTTGGCTTTGAGATTCTCCATATTGACCATAGCATAAGGTGTATATCATTGGTGTTGATAGCGCGATGTGAATCCACAGAAGGTTGAAGTGACTGCGGCGGGTTATAAATGATCCCGTATGAGCCGTGTCAGCAACTCGGCCAATGGTTCCTTCCAACCGGATGTTTTGAAGTTAACCAAACTGTAGTGGCGGCGACTTGTGCGCCTGCCCATTGAAACATCCAGTGGAGATGGCGGCTAATAATACATGATAATTCGCCTCCAATTTGTTGGAAGAAAACCGGGCTTCCCAAGCAGTGACTCGCTCATATTCAATAAACAGCTCATGCATACAGGTGCGGCCCATTGTGTTTATATAGACCAACCCGCAAGAGACGGATGGTAAAGACGACTGTTGCATCAGAGGCGGCACAGACAGATGAGCCGGCCGTGGTGTTGTAAGCCGGTCCGGACGGGCGAATCGATCGCCGGCGCGGTAAACCGAGCGGACGGGCGAGTCAATCGCAGGTGTTGTAAGCCGCGCGGATGGGTAAGTCAGCCACGTCGTGTTGATGTAGTGAACAATTGTCCTGCATCAACAATATTGCAGACCAAGGCAAAAATAAACTGTTTTTTCTGACAAAAAACAATATATGCTAATAAAACAAACTTAAATGGATATCACCTGATGTCTTCGAATGACTGATGATCTGTACATAGAATTCTTGCACAGAGTTGTGGTAGTGCTCGGCAATACTTTTTAGACTGCCAACACAAATCGCCGGGACTTGTGCTCCGGTTGAGTCGGCAGCGTGGTCTTCAAAATAATTATGCATGCATGCATTTCCTTTTCACGTGAATGCTCACAACGCTCCAGGATGTAGCTTCTGCACTTGTACATGTAGCTTATCTCTGTTTGTTTCTCCGTTCACAATCTCCACGTCAACGAAGATAACAGCAATAGGAGCGGCTAACTGAGTAGAGGCGGCCCAGGCGGCTCAACACAACAGCGAAACGGAGGCATCACCATGGCGGCGGCTCAAAAGCTGCAACGGCAGCGCGTCTGAGACGGCGAAGGCGGCGACTCTCGGAGTGGCAGCGGTAAGTCACAGAAGCTCTCCGGCGAGGCACATCACCGGATGGTTCCTGAACCGTATTTTTCTTTAGTCTGGCATCCAGCGACTTGTGGTGCAGACTGCCAGTGGGAGAGGCGGCTGGCGACTCAAAGCGCAGTCGGAGGAGGTGAAGCAGAGCGGGGCCGGGGAGGCTCAGGGCCAGGCCGGCTCGACGTTAGGACCAGCGCGGTGAATGCTCACCGGAATAGATCCCTGGACCTCTGGGTGTTGGCGCAATGGGTTGACCAGTCGGGCTGGTTGTGTGTTTGCGGGTCGAGATGACGACTAAAAACATGGTGCGGCTCACAGATAGAGGCGTAACCGGCTTTCGGCAGCAGATAGAGGCGAGGCCGGCGGCTCAGAGCAACAAAACGTCCCGATGAGGAGATGCAAGGCGGCCGGCGACTCGAAGCGGCCGGCGCCCGATGGCCCTGCGACAGCGGCAGATAGTGACTCAAAGGTGAGCCTGACAAGACGAGGCCCCAGCGGTGGTAGTGGACGGCGCCGACTTGGCCTCACGGCAAGGGCAGCTTGCAGGTGCGGCTCAACGGCGGTCGGCTCGGCGTGAGGCCGCAGAGTAGAGGCAGGCGGCAGCTCAAGGTGCGACGGCGAAGGCGCGGCCTGCAAGGGAGGCCGGCTTGACCCGGCGCGATCGCAGAGTCACACGGAGGAGCAGTAGAACCGGTACGTGGTGTGTGTTACCACGGTTCAGAGGCAAGGTGCAGAGCTGGCCAAGTGACCGTTTTGGCGTTGATTTTGTCAATCCGATCAGGTGTTGGAGTCCTTGCCCGACATGCATGTACACGTAAGCCAAACAATGCTATTTTTCTTTTTTTGTACAGATTGCCTCCTCAAAGTTTGAGCGTTAACATGGGAAGTATCCGAGTACTAGATGGATCACTTTATGCAGATAGTAGCAATGGAGTAGTATTCCCTTCATCACGTATTTCAGATTTGACTTGGTCCTGACACCAGAAAAAATAGCAGCAGAGGCGGGCCATGGCAGAAGCGAGCCGGCGGAGGTGGACCGTAGCGGCGATGCCAGCCGGCGGAAGCGGAATTGGAGTCCAATGCCTACCCGGGTTCTCTGATTTGTTGTTGGTTTGACTTTTCTTCTTGTGTTGATGGATCAATGGATGGATCCCTTTATATGAATAACCGCCGCTGAGTCTTGCTATAGTAGTATTGCCTCCATGAAAATAGCAGCATAATCAAAGTAGTAGATCACTTTACGAAACCACCTCGGGGTCTTGACCCTTGCCTGCACACGCACTTGTTGATTGACCGGATTCGACGGATCACTTTGCGTCAGCGGCGCACAGCAGAAATCCAAACCCTAATTTGTTTTGAACTCAAAATTCATACGGCCCGCTCCAAAGTTGACCATCAAATTTAATTAACCCGGTCATGGCTTTGCCATACTGTTGCTCCACGCTAGTTCTTCATCCGTACCGCGAGCTTCTTGATCCCTGAAATAGATCCCTCCAAGAACTCAACACCACCGTGCGCAGGCCCCACGGTGGGCGCCAACTGTCGTGGAATTGTCACGGCAGATGTCCTTAGTGTCAGGACTTAGTCGCGAGGCCAACACATCTATGTGGTAGCTTGAGAGGGGTTGAGCGGAATCGAGAGACGCAACAGAAGACAAGGATTTAGACAGCTTCGGGCCCCGGGAAACATCATCCGGTAACAACCCTACATCCTGTTTGAGGCTAGGTCTCATTATGATCACGGGAGAGTCGCCGGGAACCGGCTCTCAGTGTTTAGCCCTAGAGATTGTTTCTTGTCTTGTCCGTCCCTCTTTGGGGTGCCCTGCCCCTCCTTATATAAGTTAGAGGGGCGGGTTACATGCGGAGTCCTAGTAGGACTAAGACTAGTCTATCTTTTCTTGCAAGTTGAATACAAGTCCGGGTCTTGCTTCCTTGGTAGGAGAATATTCCTTATGCCTTTCCTCATAAACCGGCCCACCATAACATGAGCCGGCCTTCTGGGCCTTGGGCCTACTCTTCTGTCTGACCCGCCGTCGGGGCCATCATTAAGTCGCCAGGCTCATGAGTCGCCAATCCTCCGCCGGGTTATGATGAAGCGCCATGTCCGGCCGGGTCATACTCCCGGCCGGGTCATACCGCGGGGTATATCCCCGACAAAAGGCGTCTTCCGCCTCCTCCTCCTGTGAGATCTTCCAGCAATGCAGTGGTCAAGCATAATCCCAAGTCTGCAAAGGTGAACATGATGAATGCAGCTCAAGCGGAGGAATCTACTGATGTGATAATGGGTAATCTCTCAGTTAATGATATTCCTGCAAAAGTCTTATTTGACACTGGTGCTTCGCTTTGTTTCATTTCAAGACCGTTTTTTGCCAAGCATGAATTCACTTGTTCACATTTGGGTAAACCCATGGATGCGTTTCTCCGGGTAAACCTTTGAGTTCTAGTTTGGTGGTTCCGGATGTTTCCATCAAGATGGGCGATTATAAATTTCTGTCTTCTCCAATTGTCCTTGGTGACTCAGATATTGATCTTATTCTCGGGATGGACTGGCTTTCTAAGCACAAGGCTCAACCTGATTGTGCTCCCAGGGAAATTCAATTGACACACTCTTCTAAGGATGTGATTATCTATGCCACTCGTGATGAAACCATTCGGTTATTTTCACTCAATGAGAAGGGCGAGTTGAATGCCATCTCTCAGATTCTAGTCGTTTGTGAGTACCAAGATGTCTTTCCAGAAGAGCTTCCGGGTATGCCTCCTCACCGGCCAGTTGAGTTCGTTATCGATCTTGAGCCTGGCATTGAACCCGTTTGCAAGCGTCCTTATAAGCTTGGACCCAAGGAGCTGAAGGAATTGAAGAAATAGCTCGATGAACAAGAGCGTCTGGGTTTGATCAGACCGAGTTCATCTCCATGGGGTTGTGGTGTTCTTTTTGTCTAGAAGAAGGATGGCACAGACAGACTTTGTGTCGACTACCGTCCATTGAACAAGAAGACAATCAAGAACAAGTATCCACTTCCCAACATCAATGAACTATTCGAGCAACTTAAAGGTGCTAAAGTATTCTCCAAGATTGACCTTCGTATGGGTTATCATCATATTTGCATTCGTGAAGAAGATATTCCCAAGACAGCTTTCAGAACAAGCTTTGGTTCTTATGAATATACTGTCATGTCTTTCGGCCTTGTCAATGCTCCTCCAACATTCTCTCGAATGATGAATTTCATCTTCAACCCCTATACCAATGAACTCGTCCTAGTGTATCTCGATGATATCTTGGTCTTCTCCAAGAATAAGAAGGATCATGCCAAACATTTGCGATTGGTGCTCGACAAGCTCAGAGAGTATCAATTCTATGCGAAGTTTTCAAAATGTGAGTTTTGGCTTGATGAAGTTCTTTACCTTGGTCATATCATCTCTGCCAAGGGCATCGCTGTTAATCCCGAGAAGGTGTCTACAATTGTGAATTGGGTACCTCCTCAGAATGTCAAGCAGCTTCGCAGTTTTCTTGGTCTTGCAAGCTATTGCCGAAGATTCGTTGAGAATTTCTCTAAGATTGCAAAGCCTCTTTCCAACCTCCTTCAGAAGCATGTGAAGTATGTTTGGACTCCTGAGTGTGATGTTGCTTTCATCACTCTCAAAGAGAAACTCGTCACAGCTCCTGTCTTAACTCCACCTGACGAATCCAAGCCATTCAAAGTTTTCTGTGATGCTTCTCTTCAAGGTCTCGGTGCTGTGTTAATGCAAGAGAAGAAAGTTGTGGCCTATACCTCTCATCAGTTGAAGCCCAACAAAAAGAACTACCCCACTCACGATCTTGAGTTGGCGGCAGTTGTCCATGCATTAATCACATGGAGACATCTCTTGTTGGGAAGAAAAGTGGACATATTCACCGATCACAAGAGTCTCAAGTACATCTTCACTCAGCCCAACCTCAACCTCCGACAGACTCGATGGGTTGAAATGATTCAAGAGTACAATCCGAGTATTGAATATACTCCAGGAAAAGCCAATGTCATTGCAGATGCTTTGAGCAGGAAGGCTTATTGCAACAGCCTAATTCTCAAGCCATTCCGACCGGATCTTTGTGAAGCTTTCCGCAAGCTGAATCTCCAAGTTGTTCCTCAAGGCTTTCTTGCAAACCTAATAGTCTCTCCTACTTTGGAAGATCAAATTCATGAGGCACAACTTCTTGATGCCATGGTGAAGAAGGTGAAACGTGGTATCGACAAGGGTCTTTCCAAATACAAGTGCTATCGCATTGATGACAGAGACACTTTATTCTTCGAGGACCGGATTGTGGTTCCTAAAGGTGATCTAAGGAAAGTCATTATGAACGAGGCGCACAATTCTCTTCTTTCCATTCATCCTGGAAGTACGAACATGTACCATGACCTCAAGCAGTCGTATTGGTGGACTCGAATGAAGCGAGAAATCACTCAATTCGTGAATGAATGTGATGTCTGTCGAAGGGTGAAAGCAGAACACCAACGACCAGCTGGTCTCCTCCAACCTCTTGCTATCCCAGAATGGAAGTTTGATCATATCGAAATGGACTTCGTGATTGGATTTCCCAAGTCCAAGCGTGGAAATGATGCTATCTTCGTTGCCATTGACAAGCTTACAAAAGTGGCTCATTTCCTTCCAATCAAAGAATCTATCACAGCAGCTCAGTTGGCAGAGCTATACACCTCCAGGATTGTCTCTTTGCACGGCATTCCACAATTGATTTCTTCAGATCATGGAAGCATCTTCACTTCTAAGTTCTGGAACTCCTTCCAGAAGGCCATGGGCACAAACATTCGCTTCAGCATAGCTTTCCATCCTCAAACTAGTGGCCAAGTCGAGCGAGTCAATCAAATTCTTGAAGATATGCTCAGGGCTTGTGTCATTTCCTTTGGCATGAAATGGGAAGATTGTCTTCCATATGCCGAATTCTCCTACAACAACAGCTTCCAAGCGAGTTCGGGCAAGGCCCCATTCGAGATTTGTCGTAGATTTGTCACGGCAGATGTCCTTGGTGTCAGGACTTAGTCGCGAGGCCAACGCATCTATGTGGTAGCTTGAGAGGGGCTGAGCGGAATCGAGAGACGCAACATAAGACGAGGATTTAGACAGCTTCGGGCCCCGGGAAACATCATCCGGTAACAACCCTACATGCTGTTTGAGGCTAGGTCTCATTATGATGACGGGAGAGTCGCCGGGAACCGGCTCTCGGTGTCTAGCCCTAGAGATTGTTTCTTGTTCCTCTTTGGGGTGCCCTGCCCCTCCTTATATAAGTTGGAGAGGCGGCTTTACATGTAGAGTCCTAGTAGGATTAGAACTAACTTATTCTCTATTACAAGTCGTATACAAGTACGGGAATATTTCCTTGTAAAGGAAATATTCCTCATGCCTTCCGTCTTAAGCCGGCCCATCATAAACGTGAGCCGGCCTTCTGGGCCTTGGGACTTGTCTTCTATCTGACCCGCCATCGGGGCCATCCATGAATCGTCAGGCTCGTGAGTCGTCAGTCCTCCGGCGGGTCCACGGTGAAGCGACAAGTCCGACCGGGTCATACTTCCGGCCGGGTCATACCACGGGGTATATCCCCGACATTAGCCCCCAGTTTAATTTGGATTTATTCATGTTAAACTGATCCTGCAACATAAACGTCTCCAACTCCAGCGCGAGCTCCGGCGAGCTCGAGCCGCGCCCGATCCAGATCTCGTTCGAAGGTTGACTTCTCCCCTCCCCCGAAATTCTCCCAAGTCCCGTATATTTCACTTTATGTGCTCATGTTCATCGCATCATAACTCCGTGCATACTGCTCCGTTTCGTGCTTGTTTGAACCTGTTATGATGTGATCTAGACGTAGCTCAGTGTTCATCTTTTTCAAGCATCTCCTGTAGATTACTGCCATATGCTTTGTTGCTATGTTGGGGTGCCGTAGCATAGTTACTTGTTGCATTCTAAGTGCTATCATGCTGTTAATCGCAGAATCGTGTCATTCTTGTTTTGCTTGTCATTTGCAAACCGTGCATCCGTTTCCGGTGATCTTTATATCGATTTCGACCAAAATCATCTCATCTGTCCAGTGGCATACTTGTTTTGCCAAGTTACTGCCTTGTTCATTCCTTTCTTCCGGAGCACGCATATGCATCGCATATCATATCTCGCATATCATGCATGTTTTGCATCATGTTGCTTGTGCATTTCCCGTGATTGATTGTGGTTCCATTGCTTTTGTTCTTGTTGTGGGTAGAGCCGGGAGACGAGTTCATGCATGAGGAACCTGTTGAGTACGCTTACGAGGATCAAGCTTTCGACAACTCTAAGAACCTTGCAGGCAAGATGACCATACCCTCGAAATCACTTCTATCTTTGCTTTGCTAGTTGTTCGTTCTATTGCTATGCTGCGCTACCTACCACTTGCTATATCATGCCTCCCATATTTGCCATGTCAAGCCTCTAACCATCCTTTCCTAGCAAACCGTTGTTTGGCTAAGTTACCGCTTTTGCTCAGCCCTTCTTATAGCGTTGCTAGTTGCAGGTGAAGTTGAAGTTGGTTCCATGTTGGAACATGGATATTTTGGAATATCACAATATCTCTTATTTAATTAATGCATCTATATATTTGGTAAAGGGTGGAAGGCTCGGCCTTATGCCTGGTGTTTTGTTCCACTCTTGCCGCCCTAGTTTCCGTCATACCGGTATTATGTTCCTTGAGTTTGCGTTCCTTACGCGGTTGGGTGATTTATGGGACCCCCTTGACAGTTCGCCTTGAATAAAACTCCTCCAGCAAGGCCCAACCTTGGTTTTACCATTTGCCACCTAAGCCTTTTTCCCTTGGGTTTTCGCGAGCCCGAGGGTCATCTTTATTTTAACCCCCCCGGACCAGTGCTCCTTCGAGTGCTGGCCCAAACCGAGCGATGTCCGGCGCCCCCTGGGCAACCAGGGTCTATGCCAACCCGACGTCTGGCTCATTCGGTGTGCCCTGAGAACGAGATATGTGCAGCTCCTATCGGGATTTGTCGGCACATTCGGGTGGCTTTGCTGGTCTTGTTTTACCATTGTCGAAATGTCTTGTAAACCGGGATTCCGAGACTGATCGGGTCTTCCCGGGAGAAGGTTTATCCTTCGTTGACCGTGAGAGCTTATGATGGGTTAAGTTGGGACACCCCTGCAGGGTGTTATCTTTCGAAAGCCGTGCCCGCGGTTATGAGGCAGATGGGAATTTGTTAATGTCCGGTTGTAGAGAACTTGTCACTTGACTTAATTAAAATACATCAACCGTGTGTGTAGCCGTGATGGTCTCTTCTCGGCGGAGTCCAGGAAGTGAATATGGTTTGAGTTATGCATGAACGTAAGTAGTTTCAGGATCACTTCTTGATCACTTCTAGCTTCGCGACCGTTGCGTTGCTTCTCTTCTCGCTCTCATTTGTGTATGTTAGCCACCATATATGCTTAGTGCTTGCTGCAGCTCCACCTCATTACACCACCCTTTCCTATAAGCTTAAATATTTTTGATCTCGTGGGTGTGAGATTGCTGAGTCCTCGTGACTCACAGATTCTACCAAAACAGTTGCAGGTGCCGACGATGCCAGTGCAGATGACGCAACCGAGCTCAAGTGCGAGTTCAATGAGGACGTGGTTGTTACTATGTTTCTTTTCCTGATGATCAGTAGTGGAGCCCAGTTGGGACGATCGGGGATCTAGCATTTGGGGTTATCTTATTTTCATTTGGATTCGACCGTAGTCGGTCTATGTGTGGATTTTGGATGATGTATGAATTATATTTATGTATTGTGTGAAGTGGCGATTGTAAGCCAACTCTCGTTATCCCATTCTTGTTCATTACATGGGATTGTGTGAAGATGACCCTTCTTGCGACAAAACCACAATGCGGTTATGCCTCTAAGTCGTGCCTCGACACGTGGGAGTTATAGCCGCATCGTGGGCGTTACAATATATGAATCGAAGGATTAAGCTGCGTATTAAGTTCAGCATATGAGCACACTAGCCGCAATATTTAGACCACCACGAAACCTAAAGTAATTTTCTTCGGCTTAAAACTGATGTTAAATTGCGGAAGTATATTATACATTGTCAACATCATGTAGAATATCATTGTATTTTCTCTGTTAACTTTGTTAGAAGAGACCACATGTATACGAATTTATACATTGTCAACATCATGTAGAATATCATTGTCTCGGTTGAAGTGTTTGATCTAATCGAGAGACACCTACTGTTAGAAATATGCCCTAGAGGAAATAATTAATTGGTTATTATTATATTTCCTTGTTCATGATAATCGTTTATTATCCATGCTAAAATTGTATTGATAGGAAACTCAGATACATGTGTGGATACATAGACAACACCATGTCCCTAGTAAGCCTCTAGTTGACTAGCTCGTTGATCAATAGATGGTTACGGTTTCCTGACCATGGACATCGGATGTCATTGATAACGGGATCACATCATTAGGAGAACGATGAGATGGACAAGACCCAATCCTAAGCCTAGCACAAGATCGTGTAGTTCGTTTGCTAAGAGCTTTTCTAATGTCAAGTATCATTTCCTTAGACCATGAGATTGTGCAACTCCCGGATACCGTAGGAATGCTTTGGGTGTACCAAACGTCACAACGTAACTGGGTGGCTATAAAGGTGCACTACAGGTATCTCCGAAAGTGTCTGTTGGGTTGGCACGAATCGAGACTGGGATTTGTCACTCCGTGTAAACGGAGAGGTATCTCTGGGCCCACTCGGTAGGACATCATCATAATGTGCACAATGTGACCAAGGAGTTGATCACGGGATGATGTATTACGGAACGAGTAAAGAGACTTGCCGGTAACGTGATTGAACAAGGTATCGGGATACCGACGATCGAATCTCGGGCAAGTACTATACCGGTAGACAAAGGGAATTGTATACGGGATTGATTGAATCCCCGACATCATGGTTCATCCTATGAGATCATCGTGGAACATGTGGGAGCCAACATGGGTATCCAGATCCCGCTGTTGGTTATTGGCCGGAGAACGTCTTGGTCATGTCTGCATGGTTCCCGAACCCGTAGGATCTACACACTTAAGGTTCGATGACGCTAGGGTTATAGGGAATAGATATACGTGGTTACCGAATGTTGTTCGGAGTCCCGGATGAGATCCCGGACATCACGAGGAGTTCCAGAATGGTCCGGAGATAAATATTTATATATGGGAAGTCCTGTTTTGGTCACCGGAAAAGTTTCGGGTGCTATCGATAACGTACCGGGACCACCGGGAGGGTCCCGGGGGTCCACCAAGTGGGGCCACCGGCCCCAGAGGGCTGCGTGGGCCAAGTGTGGGAAGGGACCAGCCCCTAGGTGGGCTGGTGCGCCTCCCACAAGGGGCCCAAGGCGCAGGGAAGGGGGAAGGGGGAAACCCTTGGCTCAGATGGGCCTAAAGCCCACCTAGTGGTGCGCCCCCCTCTCCCCCCCTTGGCCGCCCCTCCAAGTCCCATCTAGGGCTGGCCGCACCCCTTGGGGGGGGGGGGAACCCTAGATGGGGGCGCAGCCCCTCCCCCCCCTATATATAGTGGGGGTTTTGGGGCTGCCACAGATATGAGTCATCCTCTCTCTTTGGCGCAGCCCTACCCCTTTCCCTCCTCGTCTCTCGCAGTGCTTGGCGAAGCCCTGTTGGAGTGCCACGCTCCTCCATCACCACCATGCCGTTGTGCTGCTGCTGGACGGAGTCTTCCCCAACCTCTCCCTCTCTCCTTGCTGGATCAAGGCGTGGGAGACGTCACCGGGCTGCACGTGTGTTGAACGCGGAGGCGACGTGGTTCGGCGCTTAGATCGGAATCAACCGCGATCTGAATTGCTATGAGTACGACTCCTTCATCCGCGTTCTTGCAACGCTTCCGCATCGCGATCTACAATGGTATGTAGATGCACTCCCCTTCCCCTCGCTGCTAGATTACTCCATAGATTGATCTTGGTGATGCGTAGAAAATTTTGAATTTCTGCTACGTTCCCCAACAGTGGCATCATGAGCTAGGTCTATGCGTAGTTTCTATGCACGAGTAGAACACAAAGTAGTTGTTGGCGTCGATTTTGTCAATTTACTTGCCGTTACTAGTCTTATCTTGATTCGGCGGTATCGTGGGATGAAGCGGCCCGGACCGACCTTACACGTACACTTACGTGAGACAGGTTCCACCGACTGACATGCACTAGTTGTATAAGGTGGCTAGCGGGTGTCTGTCTCTCCCACTTTAGTCGGATCGGATTCGATGAAAAGGGTCTTTATGAAGGGTAAATAGAAATTGGCATATCATGTTGTGGCTTTTGCGTAGGTAAGAAACGTTCTTGCTAGAATCCCATAGCAGCCACGTAAAACATGCAATAACAATTAGAGGACGTCTAACTTATTTTTGCAGGGTATACTATGTGATGTGATATGGCCAAAAGGATGTGATGAATGATATATGTGATGTATGATATTGATCATGTTCTTGTAATAGGAATCACGACTTGCATGTCGATGAGTATGACAACCGGCAGGAGCCATAAGAGTTGTCTTAATTTATTGTATGACCTGCGTGTCAATGAAAACGCCATGTAATTACTTTACTTTTTTGCTAACCGTTAGCCATAGTAGTAGAAGTAATAGTTGGCGAGACAACTTCATGAAGACACGATGATGGAGATCATGATGATGGAGATCATGGTGTCATGCCGGTGACGAAGGTGATCATGCCGCGCCTCGAAGATGGAGATCAAAGGCGCAAGATGATATTGGCCATATCACGTCACTTTATGATTTGCATGTGATGTTTTTCATGTTTACATCTTATTTTCTTAGAACAACGGTAGCATAAATAAGATGATCCCTCACTAAAATTTCAAGAGACGTGTTCCCCCTAACTGTGCACCGTTGCGAAGGTTCGTTGTTTCGAAGCACCACGTGATGATCGGGTGTGATAGATTCTAACGTTCGAATACAACGGGTGTTGACGAGCCTAGCATGTACAGACATGGCCTCGGAACACATGCGAAACACTTAGGTTGACTTGGCGAGCCTAGCATGTATAGACATGGCCTCGGAACACAAGAGATCGAAAGGTCGAACATGAGTCGTATAGTAGATGCGATCCACATGGAGATGTTCACCGATGATGACTAGTCCGTCTCACGTGATGATCGGACACGACCTAGTTTGACTCGGATCATGTATCACTTAGATGACTAGAGGGATGTCTATCTGAGTGGGAGTTCATTAAATAATCAGATGAACTTAATTATCATGAACATAGTCAAAAGGTCTTTGCAAATTATGTCATAGCTTACGCTTTAGTTCTACTGTTTAAGATATGTTCCTAGAGAAAATTTAGTTGAAAGTTGATAGTAGCAATTATGCGGACTGGGTCCGTAAACTGAGGATTGTCCTCATTGCTGCACAGAAGGCTTATGTCCTTAATGCACCGCTCGGTGTGCTGAACCTCAGCGTCGTCTGTAGATGTTGCGAAACATCTGGCATACACGTTTTGATGACTATGTGATAGTTCAGTGCGTAATGCTAACGGTTTAGAATTGTGGCACCAAAGACGTTTTGAAACGCCACAGAACATATGAGATGTTCCGAAGACTGAAATTGGGATGTCAGACTAGTGCCCACGTCAAGAGGTATGAGACCCCTGACAAGTTTCTTAAGCCTGCAAACTAAGGGAGAAAAGCTCAATCGTTGAGCATGTGCTCAGATTGTCTGAGTACCACAATCGCTTAAATCGAGTGGGAGTTAATCTTCCAGATGAGATAGTGATGGTTCTCCATAGTCACTGCCACCAAGCTATTAGAGCTTCGTGATGAACTATAACATATCAGGGATAGATATGATGATCCTTGAGCTATCCGCAATGTTTGACACCGTGAAAGTAGAAATCAAATAGGAGCATCAATTGTTGATGGTTAGTAAAACCACTAGTTTCAAGAAGGGCAAGGGCAAAAGGGATACTTCATGAAACAACAAATCATTTGCTGCTCTAGTGAAGAATCCCAAGGTTGAACCCAAACCCGAGACTAAGTGCTTCTGTAATGAGGGGAACGGTCACTGAAGCAGAACTACCCTAGATACTTGGTAGATGAGAAGGCAGGCAAGGTCGACAGAAGTATATTGGATATACATTATATGAATGTGTACTTTTCTAGTACTCCTAGCAGCACCAGGGTATTAGATACCGGTTCGGTTGCTAAGTGTTAGTAACTCGAAATAAAAGCTGCGGAATAAACGGAGACTAGCTAAAGGTGAGATGACGATATGTGTTGGAAGTGTTTCCAAGGTTGATATGATCAAGCATCGCATGCTCCCTCTACCATCGAGATTGGTGTTAAACCTAAATAATTGTTATTTTGTGTTTGCGTTGAGCATAAACATGATTGGATTATGTTTATCGCAATACGGTTATTCATTTAAGGAGAATAATGGTTACTCTGTTTATTTGAATAATACCTTCAATGGTCTTGCACCTAAAATGAATCTCGATCGCAGTGATACACATGTTCGTGCCAAAAGATATAAAATAGTAATGATTGTACCACATACTTGTGGCACTGCCATTTGAGTCATATTGGTATAGAACGCATGAAGAAGCTCCATGTAGATGGATCTTTGGACTCACTCGTTTTTGAAAAGATTGAGACATGCGAACCATGTCTATTGGTATATATGCATGAATAAACTCCATGCAGATGGATCGTTTGGACTCACTTGATTTTGAATCACTTGAGACATGCAAATCATACCACATGGGCAAGATGACTGAAAGGCCTCGTTTTCAGTAAGATGGAACAAGAGAGCAACTTGTTGGAAGTAATACATTTGATGTGTGCAGTCCAATGAGTGCTGAGGCACGCAGTGGATATCGATATGTTCTTACTTCACAGATGATTTGAGTAGATGCTGAGAATATTTACTTGATGAAACACAAGTCTGAATTATTGAAAGGTTCAAGTAATCTCAGAGTGAAGTTGAAGATCGTCGTGACAAGAGGATAAAATGTCTATGATATGATCATAGAGATATCTGAGTCACGAGTTTGGCACACAATTAAGACATTGTGGAAAGTGTTTCACAATTAATACCGCCTGGAACACCACAATGTGATGGTGTGTCCGAACATCATAACTGCACCCTATTGGATATGGTGCATACCATGATATCTCTTTACCACTATCGTTTATGGGTTAGGCATTAGAGACAACCGCATTCACTTTAAATAGGGCACCACGCAATTCCGTTGAGACAACACCGTTTAGAGAAACCTAAGTTGTCGTTTCTTAAAAGTTTGGGGCTGCGATGCTTACGTGAAAAAGTTTCAGGCTGATAAGCTCGAACCCAAAGCGGATAAATGCATCTTCATAGAATACCCAAAACAGTTGGGTATACCTCCTGTTTCAGATCTGGAAGTAAACAGGTCCTTTCTCGAGAAAAAGTTTATCTCGAAAGAATTGAGTGGGAGGATGGTGGAGACTTGATGAGGTTATTGAACCATGACTTCAACTAGTGTGTAGCAGGGCACAGGAAGTTGTTCCTGTGGCACCTACACCAATTGAAGTGGAAGCTTATGATAGTGATCATGAAACTTCGGATCAAGTCACTACCAAACCTCGTAGGACGACGAGGATGCATACTACTTCAGAGTGGTACGTGATCCTGTCTTGGAAGTCATGTTGCTAG
The DNA here is from genome assembly GCF_018294505.1 of Triticum aestivum. Classification (NCBI taxonomy): domain Eukaryota; kingdom Viridiplantae; phylum Streptophyta; class Magnoliopsida; order Poales; family Poaceae; genus Triticum; species Triticum aestivum. The sequence continues at coordinate 201,504,652 of NC_057796.1, read as the reverse complement.
ACAACAATGAACCTACGAGCTATGGAGAAGCGATGGTGGGCCCGGATTCCGATGAATGGCTCGAGGCCATGAAATCCGAGAGAGGATTCATGTATAAAAGCAAAGTATAGACTTTGGAAGAAATACTTGATGGTCGTAAGGCTGTTGGGTGCAGATGGATTTTAAATGGAAGACACACAATGATGGTAAGTGTCACCATTAAGAAAGCTCAGCTTGTCGTTAAGATGTTTTCCGACAAGTTCAAGGAGTTGACTACGATGAGACTTTCTCACTCGTAGCGATGCTAAGAGTCTGTTGGAATTGTATTAGCAGTTACTGCATTATTAATGAAATCTTGTAGATAGGATATCAAAACATTGTTTCCTCGACGATTTTCTTGAGGAAAGGTTGTATGTGATACAACCAGAAGGTTTTGTCAATCCTGAAAGATGCTAACAAGTATGCAAAGCTCCAGCAATCCTTCTAAGGACTGGAGTAAGCATCTCGGAGTTGGAATGTACGCTTTGATGAGATGATCAAAGAATTGGGTTTATACAAAGTTTATGAGAAACTTGTATTTCCAAAGAAGTGAGTGGGAGCACTATAGAATTTTTGATGAGTATATGTTGTTAACATATTGTTGATCAGAAATGATGTAGAATTTCTGGAAAGCATACAGGGTTATTTGAAAAGTGTTTTTCAATGGAAAACCTGGATTAAGCTACTTGAACATTGAGCATCAAGATCTATAAGGATAGATCAAAAACGCTTAATAGTACTTTCAAATGAATACATACCGTGACAAGTTTTTGAAGGAGTTCAAAATGGATCAGCAAAGAAGGAGTTCTTGGCTGTGTTACGAGGTGTGAGTATTGAGTAAGACTCAAGACCTGACCACAGCAGAAGAGAGAGAAAGGACGAAGGTCGTCCCCTATGCTTTAGACGTAGGCTCTACAGTATGCTATGTTGTGTACCGCACATGAAGTGTGCCTTGCCATGAGTTAGTCAAGGGGTACAATAGTGATCCGGGAATGGATCACATGACAGCGGTCGAACTTATCCTTAGTATCAAGTGGACTAAGGAATTTTCTCGATTATGGAGGTGAAAAGGAGTTCGTCGTAAAGGGTTACGTCGATGCAAACTTTGACACTAATCCGGATGACTCTGAGTAGTAAACCGGATTCGTATAGTAGAGCAGTTATTTGGAATAGCTCCAAGTAGCGCGTGGTAGCTGCATCTACAAGATGACATAGATATTCGTAAAGCACACACGGATCTGAAAGGTTCAGACCCGTTGACTAATAACCTCTCTCACAAGCGAGATATGAACAAACCCCATGGGTGTTGGATTCATTACCATCACATGGTGATGTGAACTAGATTATTGAGTCTAGTAAACTCTTGGGTATTAATCACATGGCGATGTGAACTAGATTATTGACTCTAGTGCAAGTGGGAGACTGTTAGAAATATGCCCTAGAGGCAATAATAAATTGGTTATTATTATATTTCCTTGTTCATGATAATCGTTTATTATCCATGCTAAAATTGTATTGATAGGAAACTCAGATACATGTGTGGATACATAGACAACACCATGTCCCTAGTAAGCCTCTAGTTGACTAGCTCGTTGATCAATAGATGGTTACCGTTTCCTGACCATGGACATTGGATGTCGTTGATAACGAGATCACATCATTAGGAGAATGATGTGATGGACAAGACCCAATCCTAAGCCTAGCACAAGATCGTGTAGTTCGTTTGCTAAGAGCTTTTCTAATGTCAAGTATCATTTCCTTAGACCATGAGATTGTGCAACTCCCGGATACCGTAGGAATGCTTTGGGTGTACCAAACGTCACAACGTAACTGGGTGGCTATAAAGGTGCACTACAGGTATCTCCGAAAGTGTCTGTTGGGTTGGCACGAATCGAGACTGGGATTTGTCACTCCGTGTAAACGGAGAGGTATCTCTGGGCCCACTCGGTAGGACATCATCATAATGTGCAAAATGTGACCACGGAGTTGATCACGGGATGATGTGTTATGGAACGAGTAAAGAGACTTGCCGGTAACGAGATTGAACAAGGTATCGGGATACCGACGATCGAATCTCGGGCAAGTACTATACCGGTAGACAAAGGGAATTGTATACGGGATTGATTGAATCCCCGACATCGTGGTTCATCTGATGAGATCATCGTGGAACATGTGGGAGCCAACATGGGTATCCAGATCCCGCTGTTGGTTATTGGCCGGAGAACGTCTCGGTCATGTCTGCATGGTTCCCGAACCCGTAGGGTCTACACACTTAAGGTTCGATGACGCTAGGGTTATAGGGAATAGATATACGTGGTTACCGAATGTTGTTCAGAGTCCCGGATGAGATCCCGGACGTCACGAGGATTTCCGAAATGGTCCGGAGATAAAGATTTATATATGGGAAGTCCTGTTTTGGTCACCGGAAAAGTTTCGGGTGCTATCGGTAACGTACCGGGACCACCGGGAGGGTCCCGGGGGTCCACCAGGTGGGGTCACCGGCCCCAGAGGGCTGCGTGGGCCAAGTGTGGGAAGGGACCAGCCCCTAGGTGGGCTGGTGCGCCTCCCACAAGGGGCCCAAGGCGCAGAGAAGGGGGAAGGGGGAAACCCTAGGCTCAGATGGGCCTAAGGCCCACCTAGTGGTGCGCCCCCCTCTCTCCCCCGTTGGCCGCCCCTCCAAGTCCCATCTAGGGCTGGCCGCACCCCTTGGGGGGGAACCCTAGATGGGGGCGCAGCCCCTCCCCCTCCCCTATATATAGTGGGGGTTTTGGGGCTGCCGCAGATATGAGTCATCCTCTCTCTTTGGCGCAGCCCTACCCCTTTCCCTCCTCGTCTCTCGTAGTGGTTGGCGAAGCCCTGCTGGAATGCCACGCTCCTCCATCACCACCATGCCTTTGTGCTGCTGCTGGACGGAGTCTTCCCCAACCTCTCCCTCTCTCCTTGCTGGATCAAGGCGTGGGAGACGTCACCGGGCTGCACGTGTGTTGAACGCGGAGGCGCCGTGGTTCGGCGCTTAGGTCGGATTCAACCGCGATCTGAATCGCTACGAGTACCACTCCTTCATCCGCGTTCTTGCAACGCTTCCGCATCGCGATCTACAATGGTATGTAGATGGACTCCCCTTCCCCTCGGTGCTAGATTACTCCATAGATTGATCTTGGTGATGTGTAGAAAATTTTGAATTTCTGCTACGTTCCCCAACACCTACCTCTACTGATCTACAACTGCCAAAGTCACTACAGATGCAGCAAGAAAGCAGAGCCAGAGGTTGCCCGTGGATCTGGAGCAGTAAGACTGCACATGGCGAAGGGAGGAAGGCATCAACATGGAGAAGCAAACTAGAGACGAGGGGGGAGTGCAGAATGGGGATAACCTTGGTCGCAGTAGGAGGAGGAATGCCACGCAGTCGCTGTCGCCACCAGCGTCGCCCTAGGGAAGAAGAGCTTCGTGACTGAGTTGAGCTCGGAGGATGGAGGACGACGACATCCGGGGCCGTCGATGTCGCCGGAGGGCACGAGCGTGGAGGCGTAGCCCTTCGCGGTGTCGCCGCCGGTCGTCCAAGGGAGAATCTTGGGAGGGGTGGAGGCGTGGATCCAGTCGGTCGCCTCTCGAGCTCGAGGGTTTCCTCCCCGACCTGTTGATGCGTGGAAGTCTTTCCCGGGAAAGCCCGGGGAAAGGACAGGGGTCGTGTGCGACCAAATAGCGTGGTGGGCTCACTGGGGGCCAATTCGACCCGTGCTTTTCCCACACGGGGAATTGGAAGGGATCCCCCCGGGATCCACCGCAACCAAACGAGGCCTTAGGGTTTAGATATCCTCTCTTTCTTAACAACAAAAAAATGCTAGACTTACATTAAGGTTTTCACGTAAACTATGTAATCTTCCAACTAATAATCGGGAAATGATTAGAATCATCCGGCCAATTCTATGCTTCGCGTCCCCGCGTCGAGAGTCAACCACATGTTAGTCTAGTCCCACGCACCGCAACTCAAAATTTTGCAACATCGTCCATGTTTTCGAAACATGGGGAATGTTGCAGTGGCAACTCGATAGTGCAGATAATTCTTTTGCAGCATAACCTCTGTTATAAAAAATTCTGCAACATAACCTCTATTGCAAAAAAAATCTACAACATAACCTCTGTTGCAAAAAAAAATCTACAACACAATACAAATATTTTCTACAACATCATCTCCGTTGCAAGTTTTTTTTTGCAACACAACGTATGTTGCAAAAGTGAAGAACGACTCGAGCACTAGGCGCTAGACTTGTGTCAAATCTGACGACTCCCGAGGCAGCGGATCTCCCCCCTAATTTAAAGGGGGTGGGCCCTCTCTCACCCTATGTCCAATCATAGTCTCCCACATTGTTCTTTACGTTCCTCTATAACTAATAATCTCTCAGAGGAGGCCAAAAGCCTCCCCCTTACTTCAGTCAAAATTGTACTAAATCAGTGACACTTATTTTATCGAAAAAATGTTCCCTGCTTTATATATAAAGCAACCATCATCGAATACATCCGAGAGACCAAACAATACACACCCAAGGCAAGATACAACGACGGAGCCTTCAGGAAGGGTACGACGCTACCAACCGCCGCCACCGTCGGTTAGTCGAAGGACTAGGCAAGTGGTGTACCCCGTCAATCACAACCCACCATCGCACCCGCCGCCGCGGGGAGACGAAAGAACCCCGCCGCCGCCGGTGACGACCGGGCTTCGCCTGACCGCGCCCTCGGGTGGTGGTGAGGGAGGAGGAGAGTAGGGAGGGGGGCCCGGCGTCGGTGGCTAGGGTTCCCTCTCGGTCGCGCGCGGGGCGACCCGAGAGGGAGAGCGGGGAGAGCACTGGCATATCTCCGAAGAGTGCGGGTTAACTCGAGCCAGTGATACTTATTTTAAGACGGAAGGAGTACTTGAGATTAATTATTGCATGTTGTGTGGGCAAGAGCAACAAAATTTGTTAATTTGAACCATCCTCATATTTCTGAAACGACTAATTTTTCTTCAAATATTTATTTTGTTCTTTCGATGGACAGATGCGGTAACAATCCCTCCCCCACCCCCCTCCCCCCCAAAAAAAAGAGTATGTGACGCTGTTCGGTTATCCAGAAAAAGATGTTGCTGTTCACCAAAGATTTCATCACGTAGACGTAGAACTAGAAAGCATATTTTGGCCAAAAAAAACAAACAAACTAGAAAGCATATTCCTTGGCGAACTAGAAAATTGATAGCAACGAACCAACCTGTGGCTGGATGGTTAGAGGCATTGTGGTATCTCAGACCACCAGGGTTCAAGTCCTGGTGCTCGCATTTATTTCAGGATTTCCGGCGATGCGCATTCAGTGGGAGGAGACATTCCCGTTGACGACGAGGTGCCTACGGTGACTTCGTAAGTTTCAAGATGATTTGTCGGCTCAGTCTTTCGGAGGTGCTCATAGGGTAGGGTATGCGTGTGTGCGTTTATAGGAATGAGTATATGCGCATGTATATGAACGCTTGCGTCTGTACCGTGTTAAAAATAAAAAAGGCAGATAGCCGGCTCGTGGACGGACGCAGCAAAGCGAGAAGTGCGGCGCCAAATTAACCGCGGGAAGCAACAGTGGATCACGCGGGTGTTACGATTTTTGCTAGGTAGTTAGGATTTCTTTTCATCCTTATAAGTAGCCTCGCCATTTCCCCTCTATAAATGAGCGTGGAGCACGCAACACCCGCGCATCTGGACTCACCTCCTGATCGCGCCGTTCCGCGCGCGCGCATTCCTCGAGATGAAGGCTACGGCGTTTCTTCCCGGCGTCTGCGGCCTCGCCCTCCTCCTCCTCCTCCTTCTCCCCTTCAATGGTGCGTGTGCATTACTAGATTTGGATCGTTGACGTTGTAGTATGCTTGCTTCTCATTTGGATCGTGGTCGTTGATGGTCCCATGGATAGCCGCTGGTGTGGAGTCTCGAGGACCTCTGGGCGGCTACCACTGGTACACCATGTTCATGTTCGGCGATTCGTTCGCGGACACCGGCAACCTCCCGAGAACGAACTGCAGGAGCTCCTTGTCGCGTCAATGGCACTACCCCTACGGCACCTTCAATGGAAGTCGAAGTGGCAATCCGCTCGGCCGCTTCTCCAATTACTTGGTTCAGCCCGATATCATCGGTACGTACATATAACAGTACCTATAAATTTATTTGCAAATGAACCGTGCGTTGATGAGTGCCATGTATGCGCCCTGAATCCTAATCAGCAAACCTTGATCGTGGTTCTCTGCAGCGAGGATGTTAGGGCGCCTCGTAGGCCCTCCGGCGTACAAGCGCATGGTGAAGCACTACTGCGACCCGTCCGGCATGAGCTTCGCCGTTGGCGGCTCGGGCGTGTACGAGGTCCCGGAAAAACTGACGACCCTCGCCCAGCAAATCGACAACTTCGAGAGGCTGATCAAGGATCGAACCATCTCCAAATGGCACCTCGCCGACTCCGTGGCGCTCGTCGCCATCTCTGGCAACGACTACTCGCACATCAACTCCAGCGACGTCGACAACGTGCGTCAGTTTATTTTTTTAATGAATGACGCACACGATCAATCTGTCTGGTTCTGCAACTTACTAACCACGGTAGCAACGAACGTTCTCTCTTCTCTGCTGGCAGATGATCGCTCTCATCAAGAAAGTGACGACGGAGATCACGGCGAATGTGCAGCGTCTGCAGAAGCTGGGCGTGAAGAAGATCCTGGTGAACCAGCTGCACCCCGTCGGCTGCACGCCGTGGCTGACCAGGCCGACCAACTACACCGTCTGCGACTCCCGGGCCAACATGGGCGTGGACCTCCACAACGGTCACCTGAGCATAAATTTGCGCAAGACCATGAACGTCCATATCCTCGACCTCGCCACCGCCTTCTCCAACATCGTCAACCCAGCCCCCGGTACGTACTACTAGTACATTACTGATCACTGCATCCTCGGATGATCACTATCCTATCCGTCTGTGATGTTGATGTGCGTGCACGAAAGCAGGTAAAGGCTCGAGGCTGGCCAAGAGGTTCGAGCACAAGCTGACGCCTTGCTGCGAGAGCTTTGATCCCGAGGGGTACTGCGGGCAGCTGAGTAAGAACTCGAAGAGGCTTTACACCGTGTGCAAGAACCCCGACCAGTACTTCTACTGGGACAGCGTCCACCCTACGCAGGCCGGCTGGGAGGCCGTTATGAAGCAGCTGCAAAAGCCTATGCTCAAGTTCCTAACAAAGGAACATTAAGGCGCATCTTAATCTTAGGCCCACATGCATGGGCGTGTGTATGCACGCATATCGTAGTTAGGTTGGGAGTTCTATTGGATTTCATGTCATTTTTTTTTCGCGGATGAATTTTCATATGTCATTACATGAACATATCATTCGGTACTTGTTAGTCTTGAATCAAATGAGCCCTGTAGTTCTATGTTCTGAAATATTATTGTACCTTTTAGAGAAGAGGCTGACGCCCGGCTTTAAATTAAAAGTTAATTGCACAAAACCATCATATTTAGAGCATGGTTTGCAGAAAACCACGAGGTCGCTATTTTTTTGCAAAATACATCGCACATTTAGTAAACCTCCTGCAAAAAGCACTGATCAAGAGTGATTTAGGTCGTTTAATTACTTTCTGACAAGTGGGGCCGAATTATCCGGAGCTGACTTGACAAAACATTTACATATACAACCTTAGATCTTAAAAATAAAAGCAACCAAGCCCTTTCCCCTCGCCCCACGGACAGGGTTGACCGGCGTCGCGGTCACGGCCGTCCTCATCCTCTCCGTTCCGTCAGCCGCCGCATCCCGCCTCGTCGGCATCCTGCAACCCCGGCTCGACGAGGAGGACCGTGAGGACGTCCGGGTGCCCGCGCTGTCGTCGTCCGGCGCCCTGACCCTGCCGGCTGTCGGGATGCCGTGGCGGGGAGCGTGATCCCCGGCAGGGCGGACACGGAGACGAGGAGGACGTGGAGTAGGGAGGCGATGGGCAGGAGTTTCCAGTCAAGTGCGGCGACCACGAGCAGGTCGGCACACCCGCGACACAGCGCCACGACCTCCTCCTCGGCGTGCCTGCGGCACAACGCCTCGGCCTCCTGCTCGGCGCGTCCGTGTCGGGCTTTGAAGCTCTGGCAAGCTATGGACCACACGGGTCGCGCCCTCATGTACGACCTGACTCGCCTGGGAGCCACACTACTCAGCGACGGCCATGGCATGGGAGCTGTGCCGGGCAGCCGCAGCGGCCAGGACCTGCGGTGACGAGCAGCAGCAGCCGCATGCAGCCACACCGGCGGGGAGCTGTGGCACCAAGCAGCAGCACGCAGCGGCACGCATCAGCGAGGAGCAGCAACGGCAGGGAGGCAACACGTAGCAGCCGTGCTTAGGTCCTAGTCTGTGTGCGGCGTCCGGCGACAACCAGCCATGAACAGGGGCTGGATTGCTTTTCTGTTTCTAGATAGAGGGATGGATGTGTGTGTAAATTTTTTGCTAAGTCAGCTCCCGACAATTCGACCCCACTTGTCAGAAAGTGATTAAACAATCTAAATCACTTGATTAGTGCTTTTTTAAAAAGTTTACTGAATGTGCGGTGTTTTTTGCAAAAAAGTAGTGACCTTGTGGTTTTCTGCAAACGATGCCCCGAATGTGGTGGTTTTGTGCAATTAACTTTTAAATTAATGAAGCCCTTACAACCAACGTTACAACTCAATATAACATTGCAGAACAAAAGGAAAACTCCGGCAAGATACATGGGTGCCCAGGAGTAGCGACAAAGCTAAAAAATAATACAGCAAAACATAGGAGCCCTCAAACATGACCGGAAGACCAACCCTGTAAAGAAAGCCAACTCCAGAATGAGACCAACTGGCAAAAGAGGCTATGCTATTGCCATCGCCTATGCGTCTGACAAAGCAACGTCATCAAGCTCCATTGCCGATAGGAGCCCCCAGCTCCTCGCCCTGGCTCGAAGGGCACCACATCGTTTGAATGATGGAGTGCTCACCACCCTAGAGCGCAGTGATAACCCACAAGTATAGAGGAGGGGATCCCAACAGTTTTCGAGGATAGAGTATTCAATCCACATTTATTGATTCAACACAAGGGAAGCCAAAAAATATTTGCAAGTATTAGCCGTTGAGTTTTCAATTCAACCACACATAGAGAACTAAATATCTGCAGCAGAGTGATCAGTAGCACAGTAATATGATAATTTGATAGCTGTGGTAACAATAGCAATAGTAACGATAACAATAACAGTAGCAGGTTTATAGTGATTGTAACAGTAGCAACAACAAAAGCAACTTAGGAAAAACCAATATGTGAAAGTCGTAGGCATTGGCTCAGTGATGGATATTTGTATTGGGTAACATTCATTATGTAACAGTCACAACTTAGAGCGACACAACAGCTCCAATTCACCAATACAATGTAGGCATGTATGACTATATACAGAATACATGCTTATAATAAGAACTTACATGATATTTTTTGTCCTACGCTCCCGTGGCAGTAGGTTCCATAAGGAAACTAAGGAATATTAAGGCCTCCTTTTAATAGAGAACTGGAATAAAGCATTATCACATAGTGAATACATGAACTCCTGAAACTATGGTAATCACCGGAAAGAATCCCAATTATTGTCACCTTGGAGTATTTGGATCATAACACGTAATGGGTGCATACAACTTGCAAGATCGGATCAAGAACTCAAATATATTCATGAAAACTTAAAGGGTTCAGATCTGAAATCATGGCACTCGGGCCCTAGTGACAAGCATTAAGCAACATTAATCTCATAACATAGTGAATACTAGGGATCATGCCCTAACAAAACAGACTCGATTACATGATAAATCTCATCCAACCCATCACCGTCCAGCAAGCCTACAAAGGATTTACACACTCACAGTGGTGAGCATCATGAAATTGATGATGGAGGATGGTTGATGATGACGACGACGTCGAATCCCCCTCTCCGGAGCCTTGAACGGACTCCAGATCAGCCCTGCAATGAAGAACATGTGGTGGCAGCGGCTCTGTATCATAAAATGCGATGATTCCTTCTCTCTGATTTTTTTTCTAGACAAATAGGTACTTTATGGAGTTGGAGTTAGGGTTGTCGGAACTGCCAGGGGCCCACAAGCCTGCCAGGTGCGCTCCTAGGCTTGTGGCACCCTGGTGGCCCCCCTCTGGTAATTTTCTTCGCCAGTATCTTTATTAATTCTGAAAATATTCTCCGTAAAGTTTCAGACCAATCAGAGAACTTATATTTCCGCACAAAAATAACACCATGACAATTCTACTCAAAACAGTGTCAGACTGGGTAAGTTCCATTCAAATCATGCAAATTAGAGTCCAAAACAAGAGCACAAGTGTTTGCAAAAGTAGATACGTTTGGGATGTACCAACTCCCGCAAACTTAACTCATTGCTTGTCCTTAAGCAATTCAGTTGACAAACTGAAAGTGATAAAGAAAAACTTTTACAAACTCTTTTTGTTCGTGTTGCTGTATATATGCTTAACTAGTGCTCAAGTATTCAGCAAGTATTATTGACTAACCACATTAATGATAACACTTAGGTCTCATGTTTACTCATGTCAATAGTATAACCAACTCGCGAGCAATAATAAGATATCTCGAATGCCAACACTTTGTCAAAACAAACATGATATAATATGATAACATGGTATCTCACTGACCCTTTCTGAGACCGCAAAACATAAATGCCGAGCACCTCTGAAACTCAAGTAGCGACTAAATATTATAATTCATGGTAGGAGAGATCCAGTCAAGTCACACCGAAATATTAACTATACTCAACAATAAAAATAAAATAACATAGAGTAAATAGATAGGCCCAATTCGCTGAGGTGCCAGAGCTCGAAGCTTAAAACAGAGATGAATAATATTTTGAGAGGTATGCCTTTCCTGTCAACGTCAGGACTGAGAGTTCTCAATATCTTCCATGATAAACACATTAGCGACGGTTCCCAAGCGGAATTGTAAAGTTTACTCCCCCTCCACCATACAAACACAAGCCATGGCTAGCCGATTCCACGATGCCCTCCATACCAACAACTTTTCGGGCTCCTCCGATGGTCCAATTAGTTTTTGTTCTAGTGGATTATATTTTGCATATTTTTATACTATTGGTGACCATGATATGAGCTTGCATGTCGAATTTGTTTGGGTTTGAGTAGTTTTGATGCATGATATAGTCTCTAGAAACTTGTGGCAGTAGTTGTTATCAATTTTGTTAAGTTTTGCCCACCTTTTATTTGGGGGCTAAAAATTTCATAAATTGTTCAGAGAAAAAAATGATTAGGAGGTTCTCGAGAGGCACTTCTAGCTGTGGTTCCATGGAAACTCCGGAGGAGAAGCCCAAATACAACCTCCCTCGTGGAGCTGAGGTGCGACCGTGCGAATGGTCGTGCAATGTGTTCTTGGGAGAAGCGGGTATTCAACAGGATTTCTATCACTTGGTGCAGAATGCTGGACTCACTCCATTCCTCGAAGATAAGTTTAATCAGTATCTCCTCCTCACTAATACCTTTGTGCAAAACTTCTGACTAGGAGAGATACATCTACCGTATCATTTCACCTTTACGATCAAACTTATGAAATGACACTTGATAGGTTCTGTCAAATATGCAAAATTCCCAATGAAGGTGGTGTACTGGAACGACACACTAGATATTTCAAAGATTTTGTGTTTGAAGTAACTGTGGGGGAGAGTAGAGGGGTCTCGAAAGCCAAAGTGCCAGTTTACATTTTCCCGTTCCGTGTTACTTTTCATTATTTGTAAAAATGTGTTTGATTGGTATATGGGAGAGTTGAATGCTTAGTTCACCTGATCTTGCTATTTTGAGTTGTGCTCTCTACGGTGACATGACCTTTAGTTTGGGAGCTATTGTTGCATGTCAATTGCACACCAACCGTTCTAAGGGTGTCATTTATGGTGGTATTTATGCTTCTTGTCTCGCTAAACACTTTTGAGATTTACATTAGAAATAATGAGGATGAGTAGGAAACATTTGGATTATGATAGCATGGCTGAGCATGATTTCATTAGTAAGGGTAAAGCTCGTTTCTAGTATAATCTAGTGTTTAGCCAGGGCACGCGTGAGGTTATTATATGCGTGTGCCTGCTCTGTTTGATCTTTCCAGGGGTAGGTACACTATTATGCCTGAAGACATTTAAGCGTACTGGAGCTTGACGGCAGCACCAACACATGCACCAGCACCAGCACCAGCCCCAGTCTACCAGTGGGGGCCTCAACAGCCTTAGTATTTCCCTGGACCAGGTGGATTCTCTCAGTGGCCATAGACCAAGTTAGGCCAAAATCCTAAGCTTGGGGAGTACGTATTCTCATCGGCATTACATTCATGTATCACACATTCACTTCAGTTGTAAGTTTTCATTGTAAATCCATGTTTTGCTTTATTTTGCTTTATTTTTGTGTGGTTTGGAAAATCTTGAAAATCCAAAAATATTCCTCGCTTCTTTTCCGTTTTCCTTTCATGTTTAGTTAGTTGTAGTATTAAAAGAAAATCCAAAAAGATTTCTCGTTTCTTCTTTTGTTGTTTGTTGGGAGTTCTGCAGTGTAAATAGTTTTCGTGGCTTTTCGTTTTTCTTCTTTTGTTCGCTTTCTTCAGAAAAAATAAAACCCCGAAAAACATTTTAGTGTGTTTTTCTTAATTTCTCTTCTTTTCTTCTAGTAGTCGTAAGGAGAAGACTTCATAATAACTGTTAAGTGGCTCTTATATGTATCCCTTTTGATCTAATGAAAGAGCCAATATTTCCTTGTCTTCTCTCCTTGGAATAAATTGTTTGTGGATTTCAGCTTAGTTCACGGCACCTTTGCACCATTATTATTTTCACATCATTCGGTTGTGCAAGTAAAAGTCAATAATGACGATGATTTGATGAAGTGATTGTGGTGCAGAAAAGCTGGTATGAACTCTTCTTGTTTTTGTTTTTGTAAGTATGTTTAACTCAGTAGTCCCAATTCGGCATATTATGAGTAAACATGTTTGTGATGATAATTAGAGATTATAGTTGCTCATTCCATGCTTAAGTAGCTAGGAGTGGATAATGATTTATCTTGAATGTCAACATGCATTAAACTGATTATGATGTAGTATGTTAGGATGGTATCCTCCTCTGAAGAATTCAAGTGGCTTGACCTGGCACATGTTCTCACATGTAGTTGATTCAAAAGCAATGCAACCTTTATGATATTTATATTCAGAGTGTTTATATCCTACTCATGCTCATGTTCAATGTTAATTATTTGCAATGCATGATTATGACTGTTGTCGCTCTCTAGTTGGTCACTTCTCAATCTATTTGCTAGCCTTCACACGTACTAAGCAGAAATACTGCTTGTGCATCCAAATTCATAAAACCCAAAGTTATGCGAAAAGAGTACACCATACCTACCTATATATGGTATTACCCTGCCATTCCAAGTAAATTTGCATGTGCCATCTCTAATCATTCAAATAAACATCTGTTTTGTGCGCCCGTACCGCTCATGGAGCGACGGGGCGATCAATATCTTCCATGCTAAGTGGGTTATTCTCGCGACCAGGGTTCATTCACTTGTCTTGCACAAGAGTATCAAAATTACGTCCACAATTATAATCATCATAGAAAGTAGTAAGCATAACAAAATCATCTTCAATAGTTCCTACGGACATAGTTTCATAATAAAAATCAATATTTTCATGAAGTGTATCCATCTTCCACAATTCACGATTTAGTCACATAGCACACAACCTTAGGAGCAACAATATTTGGGAGAGATACCTTTTTTACTTTGGTTCTCCTTCACCACACTAAGTGTGGGTTCAATTAATTTTTCTGAGCTCCTTCTTTGGGAGATTGGTTGGAAAGGAAGCTCCCCCGCATCACATGATTCACCATGATAAACCATAGGAGGAAATTGGGAAATATTTCCCTTTCATTAGTACAAAAAATATTTTCATATTCCAATGGAGCTCCCGTGTTTCTATAATTGGCTATATAAGCATTAATGTTGCAATTTACTACGCAAAACATATAAATTTCCCATATATTAATTTCAATATCCTTCGCGAGAAAGAATAATTCGAACCAACTAATTTTTATGTGTCACTTCTTCACACCCCAAAAATAAACTAAGTTCATTATAAATTTCAAGGGTGATCATGTCATTACAATATTTGGCCATGATTCGATCATGAAAATGCATGCATGCATTTGAAAATAAGATGACCAACTTCATTGCAAAGTTCACAAGTAATGGGATGAAGAGAATATAATTTCTAGCATAATCATGTATTTTAAGCCACCATTTAGTTTTTTCATGTTTATGTATCTTACAAAATTTATCATCCCTAATTGGCACTTATTCACAAAGTCTATGCTCTCCACAAAAATTAGCATGCTTATAAGAAACTTTTTCTTCAAGATATTTTATCATGACTAGTGCAATCATCATTAGCTTCATGGATATTCATAGAAAGCATACTAATAGCATTGCAATCATTCAAGGAACTCACATTAAACTTTTGTTAAATTCTTCTTCTATCACTTCATGAAGATTACCAGAATCCATATTTTCAAGAAATACTTCATAAAGATAAATAATTTGGTGCAACTTCACTTTCATTTTTTTGTAGTTTTCCTTTATAAACCAAACTAGTGATAAAACAAGATACCAAAATATTCAATTGCAAGATTTAAAGAAGATACCTTCAAGAACTCACCTCCACGAAAACGGTGCTAGAAATAGCTTGATGTCTACTACACAACTTTATTCTTGTAGACTTTGTTGGGCCTCCAAGCACGGAGTTTTGTAGGACAACAACAAATTTCCCTCAAGTGGATGACCTAACATTTATCAATCCGTGAGAGGTGTTGGATGAGGATCGTCTCTCTCAAACAACCCTGCAATCAAATACAAAGAGTCTCTTGTGTCCCCAACACACCCAATACAATTCTCAGTTGTAAAAGTGCACTAGTTCAGCGAAGAGATGCCGATAGATGTGTAATATGGATGGTAGAAATAGCTTTTTATAATCCGAACAAATAAAAATAGCAAGGTAGCAATAACAAAAGGGTGTGAAAATGATGTCTCAATGCTTGGAAACAAGGCATGGGGTTCATACTTTTGCTAGTGCAATCTCTAAAGAACATTAACATAATTGAATCACAGGAAAATCCCTCAAAGTGCGACAACGAATCACTCCAAAGTCTCTACTCCTATTGGAGAAAGTAGGATGAAATCGTGTAGGCAGTAAACCACCTCAAAGTTATGTTTCCAATAAATTTATTGAACCACCCCCAAAGTGTCACGGATAGTTCTAGAGATCGCACTACAACAACACCATATGATACGTATCAATCAACTCTTATATCACCTAGATTACCCAATGTCACCACGGGAATCCGTTAGTTAGACATGCTTCAAGTGATCCCAAATCCAAAATATTCAATCCAGTCATAAAGAAACCTCAAAGAGCAAGGCTCAATTCACCACAAAAGAGATAGAGGGGAAGAACATCATAAGATCCAACTATATAAATCTCATAATACATCAAGATCATGTCAAATCAAGAACACGAGAAATAGATAAGCATATAGCTACTAGTACAAACCCTCAGCCCCGAGGATTAACTACTCACACATCACCATGGAGGCAACAAGGATGATGAAGATGGCCTCCGTGATGGCTTCCCCCTCCTGCAGGGTGCCCAAAATGGCCTCCATGAGATCGCTTCAGAACAGAGGCTTGCAGCGGCAGAGTAAAACATTTAGGTTTCTTTCAGGGGGTTTCTCAATTTATAGGAATTTTCAGCGTTGGAATCATGCCAAAAAGAGTTACGATGGACCCATAAGGTAGGATGGCCCTCCCTACCCCCCCTCCCCAGGGCTCACCCCTGCCTTGTGAGGGCCCTATGAGTCTTCTGGTCCTACCCCGAAGCTTCGAGGGTCTCTTATGCTCCAAAAAACCATCAAAATATTTCATCGTGTTTGGACCTTTATAGGTTACAATTTTGTGTAAAACCAAAAACAAGCAGAAAACAACAACTTGCATTAGGCACTATATTAATATGTTAGTCCATAAAAATAATAAAAAGTGCACCAAAATCATATAGTTGTCATGTAAATATAGCATGAATACTTCATAAATTATAGATATGTTGGAGACGTATCAGTGGTGGCCGTGTTGGCTAGGAATGGCCTGGGGGTGGCCTCGTTGACTTCGGGGAGCTCGGGGTTGCCGCCAAGGCCAGCGTCGCCACGCCGTCCAGGAGCTCCGAAGAATAAGCAACTTAGCTTGATCGTGGTGATCGCATGGTCAGTACATGCATTGCGATAATGAGTATTCGACCATTCTAGCTAGCAACGGCACTATGATGGAAATGATGGGCGATTACTATCTGGAGTCGGCCCGGCCAAGGGGCTATTGCAGTCGTTCGGAGCGAGAGGTCATGCGGCGGAGTCGACGCTGAGCCGGGGGAGGACGGAGGACTCGCATCAGCGGTGTTGGCGACCGCAATCCCGCCGACGACTGTTGAGGGAGAGGCAGGTCCAGCAGCAGGATGCTTTAGGGTGGCAGCTAGTTCGTGCGTGGCTACAATTTTTTTTGTGGCAGCTGTCTGGCTGTTGTATATTTGCAGCACTTGGGGTTGCCCAAAAAAATTGCAGCACCATATATAGGGCATCTGTTGTAGATGTGTTTTTTTGTCCAAATGCCCTAAATTTTTATTTTCATTTTGCACTTGGATGTTCATAAGTCGCGTGCCACCACATTTGCTTCTTGACAAATCTAGGTGCTAGTTGCTAACAATCTGCATGAACTATTGTTTATGGCCCCCTTGATTGCCTACCATCTAGCATTGTTTGCACAACCTCAAGACAATATAAGAGCCATCACTCATACATGAAGGTTCAATTGAAACATGCAAACATGCTCATTACACATGATCCGAGCCCCCATTGGCACAGGAACCTCAACCCACGTGGTTACTTCACTGTAAAACATGTGCCACCATAGAAATGGAGAAAATACAAGTGTGTGTGGTGTCTACACAATGAAATACCGTTAAAAATGTCGATATTTGGACACACAAATGTAAACGAGGAGAAGAGGAACATGTACACAATGAGAACATATTACATTAGTGCCTCTTCCTACAAAGGATATGAGAAAGGAATGTTCATGCAGAGCATGCCACGAACATCACCAAGTCGTGTTCCCCATCATCAAGAGACACGTGCATCATACGCTTCATATATGCAAGGGTAAATCTTCTCCTTTCCATGTGTCTACCTAACACCTTTGAGTATGGTATACTACCCGACCCTCCTCCCTCGTTAATACATAGATTTGAGCGGAGCTTCACATGTCTCGAAGGAGAGTGCAAGCACAGGAGTATGCCTACACCACCCGTGATGGAATCTTGAAAACAGAGACAGAAGCAAAGAGGAAGAAGGACTTGGGCTTCCCGAAACAAATGGCCGGACAGTCCGGCTACAACATCGCGGATACTTGAGAGCCAGAAACTCAAGCTAGAAAAAAGCCCCCCTTTCTGTATGACAACTTCGTCAAACAAGCTGGACTATCTGGCCATCCTGCGAGACTATCCGACCACTGGATTTCTGCCGCCGGTCGATGCTTGCGCCACTCCAAGGAGGCGCCTTGCATCAACGGCTAGACTGTCTATGTACTTTTCTATCAAACTATCCGACGACCTACCTACATGCAGGAATTTGGCGCATGGGCCATGTATCCCCTTTCTCACCTGG